>NC_139583.1:1439622-1442122 GCF_946808225.1 Silurus aristotelis | reverse complement strand
TGTTCTGTGTAGGAGATACAACCTGAAGGAGTTTGGAGACTGTAAGGTGTTGGCGGGGGACAGTGTAGCTAGACGGCATCGGATGGTGGTCTGTAGGATGGTTTTGGAGGTGAAAAAGAAGAGGAGGAGAGTGAGGACTGAAAGAAGAATAAGATGGTGGAAACTGAAGGAGGAAGAGTGTAGTGTGAGGTTCAGGGAAGAGGTCAGACAGAGGCTCAGTGGTGGTGAAGAGGTGCTGAATGATTGGGCAACTACTGCAGGAGTGATGAGGGAGGCAGCTAGAAAAGTACTTGGTGTGACATCTAGAAATAGAAAGGAAGACAAGGGAAGGATGTGCTGCAAGTTAGAGCAATAAAGGATGGAGAGGGAAATGTGTTGACTAGTGAGGAGAGTGTGTTGAGAAGATGGAGGGAGTATTTTGAGCAGCTGATGAACGAGGAAAATGAGAGAGAGAGAAGGTTGGATGGTGTGGAGATGTGAAGCAGGAAGTGGATAGGATTAGTAAGGAGGAAGTGAAAGCAGCGATTAAGAGGATGAAGAGTGGAAAGTCGGTTGGACCAGATGACATACCGGTAGAAGCATGGAGATGTTTAGGAGAGATGCAGTGGAGTTTTTAACCAGATTGTTTAACAGGATTCTAGAAGGTGAGAAGATGCCTGAAGAATGGAGAAGGAGTGTTTTGGTACTGATCTTTAAGAATAAGGGAGATGTGCAGACCTGCAGTAACTACAGGGGAATTAAGTTGATTAGTTACACCATGAAGTTATGGGAAAGAGTAGTGGAAGCCAGGCTGAGAGAAGAGGTGACCATCTGTGAGCAGGAGAGAAGAGGAATGAAAGTCAGTAGGAGTAAGACAGAGTACATGTGTGTGAATGAGAGGGAGGGCAGTGGAGGGGTGCGGTTGCAGGGAGAAGAGGTGGAGAAGGTGGAGGAGTTCAGGTACCTGGGGTCAACAATGCAAAGTAATGGAGAGTGTGTTAGAGAAGTGAAGAAAAGAGTGCAGGCAGGGTGGAGTGGGTGGAGAAGAGTGACAGGAGTGATTTGTGATAGAAGAGTATCTGTGAGAGTGAAAGGGAAAGTTTATAGGACTGTGGTGAGACCTGAGATGTTGTATGGATTAGAGACAGTGGCATTGAGTAAAAGACAGGAGGTGGAGCTGGAGGTAGCAGAGCTGAAGATGTTGAGATGTTCGTTGGGAGTGACGACGATGGACAGGATTAGAAATGAGTTTATTAGAGAGACAGAGCATGTAGGACGTTTTGGAGACAAGGTGAGGGAGGTGAGATTGAGATGGTTTGGACATGTGCAGAGGAGGGACATGGAGACACCAGGAAGAAGGAAAAGAGGAAGACCAAGGAGGAGGTTTATGGATGTAGTGAGGGAAGACATGCAGGTAGTTGGTGTGAAACAGGCAGATGTAGAGGACAGGGGGGGTATGGAGACGGATGATCCGCTGTGGCGCCCCCTGATGGGAGAAGCCGAAAGAAGAAGAAGAAGAAGGAGAAAAAGAAGGAGATTGGCTGAGTGGAAGTTCAGATGTGTCCTGTCTCTTACTTTTCTTTCTTTACATTTGTGTGTGTGTTTGAGAAAGAGAGAGAGAGTGAGAGAGAGAGAGAGGGAGAGAGAAAAAGAGAGAGAGAGAGAGATAGACTGAGAGAGAGAGAGAGAGAGAGAGAGAGAGCGAGAAAGAGAGAGTGAGAGAGAGTGAGAGAAAGAGAGAGAGAGAGAGAAAGAGAGAGAGAGCGAGAGAGAGAGAGAGAAAACACTTACATACAGTGAAAATACACCTCAAGGCCAAAAGTTTGTAGACACCTAACCGTAGGATTGGTTTGTGCTTTTCCTCTATTTGTCTCCACTTGCTGTTAAAACAATTTCCACTCTTCTGGGAAGATGATCCAGTGAATTTTGTGAAGATGCATTCAGACACAAGGGTGTTAGTAAAGTCAGCTACTGATGGAGGTGAGAAGGTGAGGAGGCCTGGGGTACAGTCAGAGTTCACATTCATTTATATTCAATAGGGTTGGAGGTCTATAGCAGGAGATCTTCCACTCCAACCCATGAAAAGCAGATCTTCATGGAGCCTTGCTTCAGGGGCATTATCATGTTGGAACAAACCTCCTAGTCTCCTAGTTCAAGTGATGGGAAAAATGTATGTAACTGCATCCAAAGACGTCCGATACAATTGTGTGTCTTTAATTTTGTGGAGAAGAACCACAACTGGCTGGAAAAGTCAAGTGTCCAGATTTTTTTGCATCACAGTGTATCTGGAATCTACAGTGACTGACCATCTTTTTAAAGTTTGGATGCAAACTAGAATAAAGAACCCAGTAGGCTGGCTGTTCCCATTGCCATGGAGATGCTCCAGACAATTATTAAGCAATGTTGGACGCCCAAACTTCTAATGGAGCTGAAAATCTTTTTATTGTTCTTCTTCTTTCGGCTTCTTTTATTAGGGGCGCCACAGCGGATCACCCGTCTCCATCCCCCCTGTCCTCTACAT
>NC_139583.1:1399622-1432122 GCF_946808225.1 Silurus aristotelis | reverse complement strand
AACACGTGTGCTGCCATGGGAACGAAGAACCGAGTTCTGTGTCTCACCTGCAGCTCTGCACGTTTCTTACACTGCTTTATACACGTCACTGCTGATCCTCACGTCAAAACAAGAGTTAAGGCTCTCACGCACACCAGACTCGCCGACCTTGAGCTGGTGGTGGTGGTGGGGGGGATTTGCTGAAGGAGTGTTTGACCTGGAGTGACCTTGAGTATCTCGCAGACGTGTGCTTCTTCGGTCTTTGGAGGCTGTAACATGAAATTTCCAATTATTTGAACTTGGAGACCCAAACCTGTTACAGCTTTAAAATCCAGATCCATGAAGATCTGCTTTCCATGGGATGAAAGTGTGTGGAAGATCTTCTGCTATAGGGCTCAACGTGTGCTTGTGCCATCTGAGAAATACTTGGATCTGGGTATGAGTAAATACAGCTATTGATGGAGATGAGGGAAATTTCAAGAGAGTCTGATGTCACTGAGGAACAGTACTCAGGTCAAAAAGCATGAAGATCTCCTTTCCATGGGATGGAAGTGTGTGAAAGATCTTCTGCCACAAGGCTCCAAACCTACTGAACACCTCTGGGGTTAATTTTTCCCACTGACTGAACCTCAGGCCTCCTCACCTCACCTACATGAGTACTTGACTTTACTAACACACATCATTGTGGCTGAATGAATCTCCATAAATCGCCACAAACACATTCCTAGGAGAAGATCTTCCCAGAAGAGTGGAGCTCATCATCACAGCCAATCCAGACTAAATGTGGGATGTTCAAAAAGAAGCACATAACAATCACACGTGTGTAAAGCCGTGAAAAAACACACGTGTGTAAAGACGTGAAAACACACACGTGTGTATGTGTATGTGCGTAACGTAGGTCATGTTTTCGTCATCAGCAGCTCTTTGTGTTTCTGCAGCAGAATGAGAGAATTCACTAAACGCCTCCTCACTCAGGAATTCACAGTGTGTGTGTGTGTGTGTGTGTGTGTGTGTGTGTGTGTGTGTGTGTGTGTCTGTACTGCTACACTCCCACACTGCTGTCTCTAAAAGTTCTCTGAGTGATGTTTATTACGCTGCTGATTTACTGACTGATCGTCTGTTTTATAGAATTACACTATATGTAAGTAATAAACCGTGTGTGTGTGTGTGTGTGTGTGTGTGTGTGTGTGTGTGTGTGTGTGTGTGTGTGTACCACATCCCTGAGTGTTTTATCCATAAGCAACTCACTAACAGAGACGATGTTGTATTCATTAAAACTCTTTCTTCTGTTGTGTCTATTTACACTGAACGCTGTGGATGAAGGTTGCAGATGTTACAGAAAAAGAATTGAACACCTTCTAACCAATCAGAGTCCTTCAGAGATCAGCAGCTGTGTGTAAAACGTGTGTACTGTATAAATGATATAATTAATAACAATAATAATAACACTTTTTATTTATAAGCGATTTACATTACATTTACTTTACATACAGTTACAACACTAAAACTATTTAAAACAACTAAACACCATACAACCAATAAGAAGTGTGTATACAAGATCACTGATATGCAGATAAGATGAGATGTGAGTATTTATTATATTATATACAGTACAGTGTGGTGAAGCTTCCAAATCAACAGGCAAGTATAAATATAAATATAAATAATCAAAATAAATACAAAATAAAATTATAAATAGGAATATAAAATATAAATATAAAATCAAAATATTAATATTAATTTAAATATAAATCAACATCTATCTATCTATCTATCTATCTATCTATCTATCTATCTATCTATCTATCTATCTACCTATCTATCTATCTATCTATCTATCTATCTATCTATCTATCTATCTATCTATCTATCTATCTATCTATCTATCTATCTATCTATCTACAGTGAATTCAGAAAGTATTTATTCCTCTTCACTTTTTTCAATGTTGTTCGGTTGCTGTCTGATACTTCACTCATTCAAACAGAGTTTTTTCTCATTAATCTTCACTTCAGTCCTCCAGAATAAAGTTACGGGTTTTTTTGTAGCTTTAACAGAATATTTGCGATTCACTAAGTGGCCATGATTATCTTTTTTTATCTTTTTTATATGTAGTTTTCAGATCTAAAAAGACATACTTATGTATTTGCAGTGCATTGTGGGTAATACACACAGTACCACTGCTCATTACATGAACACTGAGTGGTAATAAACCTTGGTGTTCCGCTTTCATGGTGTTCCAGAGACGTTTCTGTAGTTGGGAGATGTTTGAGTAAGAACACTGAGTGAGGAGGAATTTTTATGATTTGGGACAAAAGGCAGACTCGGACTCGGAGGAAAGGCGGAATGCTGCGTGGAAACAAGGCGTCTTAAATGTGCAGTGGGAACAACGTGTGCTTGTGCCGTCAGAGATACTTGGAACTGAGTATGAGTGAATACTGCTATTCAGAGAGATAAGGGAAATTTCCAGAAAGTCTGACGTCACTGAGGAACAGTGCTGAGGGAACAAAAGCAACAACAGCAGCAGAGGGAAACATTTAGGAAACGTGAATCAAGAACATTTTTTCTGATTCTGTATAATTATCATTAAATATTTCTGATTCGAGTTGAGTCGAAGCTCTCAGAGATGATAAGACAACAAAAAGCAACAGCTTGTTATGTTACCATAGCAACTTAAAGTTACAGCTTTAGCTCTGAAACTGGAGACTCCTTCCATCAAAGTTACAAAAATACGTTAAGGAAAACATTCGCTGTACACGCAGGGCCGCTGGAAGTCATTTTGAACAGGGGGGTGCTGTGAATTTTATTTATTTATTTTTTTGGACAAAAAAAAACCTGTGAGCCTATTTAGAATACATTTTAAAAATAAATACATACGGCTGTGACGATGGCACTTTTTTTATTTTACCACCGCGGTGGTAGTGGACAAATACTGGCGGTGTTGCGGTGGTCGGGGGGGGTGTTTTGAAATAATAAAAATTAAAAAAACAAAGAAACAACACACTAAAGCCTGTAAAGCATTGAAATAAATATCAGTAAATACTGGTAACTTACATAATATAATAAAGTTGAATCCATTTAAAAAAAAAAAAAAGAGAAGAAAAAAGTTTTATATTTCCACACAAAGACGCGTTATAGCCTCCCGCTCTGCGCTTCGAGAGGGATGTGGAACACGAGCAGGAAAGAGACCACCGATCTCTTCTTCTGATATCTTCATGTTGTTGTAAAAGGTATGAAGCGCTAATTTGATCTTCCACAAGGGCAAGGCATTTAGGCTATGTGTGCGCGCTGCCAGAGAAAGCCAAACTCAAATCACCCGCGCGTGTGAAACGCGCTTTACACATGAACTTGAAAAATCAATATAATTAAAATAATCAAAATAATTACATTAAAATCCAAAATACACTTAATAGCCTACGTGTCAAAATCATTTCCTAAAATATTCATAAGGAATTTATAAATTGTGCAAAATATTTTTAATAGGCCTACATTTTTAAAAAATCTCTCTCTCGACAATAGGGGGTGCTGCAGCACCCCCAGCACCCCCACTTCCTGCATATATAGTGATAATAGTAAAAAACTAAAATCCCCCGCGCGTGTGAAACGCCCTTTACACATGAACTTGACGCGCATTACCAATGATCATATGTCTAATTAATAACAAGCACAAACTGTAGGCTATTAAAAATAATTTGACGTACAAGTAAAAATGTAGGCAGTTTTCTGTACAGCGTTTTTTCTACTTTACCACAGTAAAGAATACGAAAATAATCGACCTAAAAGCGAACAAAGGAAGAAACGTTTAATCCCCTTTGGAAATGGGTGAAGACGCGAGTGAAGATATGGGAAAAGAAAAAAGAGATTCCTGGCAGGGATGAGACACTATTTTTGAATATTCGATTAGTTGATTTAATTGTAGAATATCTAATGTTCTAATGTCTGTTGTGGATCATTCTCTAAAATAAAATGTCCATGTTCTGGTGCTGTAACCAGAGGGTGACGCTGCCAATAACACACATAACAGCTGTCACAAAGAACCGGCAAAAGTAATGATTATGAATCTGTCAAATATAGCAAGGAGACATTTGAATTGTTTATTAATAAAGTGTTTTTTTTTGTGTGTCAGTGTCGGGCTGCAAAGATGAAGATGACGATGTTCACTCATCATCTCCGCAGTGACGCGCCTATAGAGAGAAATGCAAACTTAATACGGAAAACATAATAAACATATGCTAGTCGGTTTATTTTCATTTTGAATTGTTTTGTTTAAAAGTAGACAATTCAAGCTTTCTATATAGAAAAACTAATGGAATATTTTTTATCATTTCCTAAAATATTCATAAGGAATTTAAAAATTGTGCAAAATATTTTTAATAGGCCTACATTAAAAAAAATCTTTCTCTCGCCAATAGGGGGTGCTGCAGCACCCCCAGCACCCCCACTTCCTGCGGCCATGTGTACATGTGTCTGTGAACTAGAAAGTTAAAGTTATCATTCATATATTTATTATAACTTTCCTTATTGAAAAAAGAAAAAAGTAGAGTGTTCATTGTTAACCGAACCAACAACTAACACGCAAGTTAAGTGATATTACTTTTTTTTTTTTTTTTTTTTTTTTTTTACCATGTTTAACATTAGCAATACTTCCCGTGGTCTCACCACCTGCAGGAGGGACCGTAAGGGATGGTGCTGTGAGGATTGGGCAGCAGTCGAAGGCGGGGGTCTGCTTAGACTGCTGCCCCCGCGAACCGAATTACGGATAAGCGGGAGAAAATGAATGAATGAATGAATGAACATTAGCAATAAATTTTAATTACTTACATAACTATAATAAAATGATTTTCAGTGTTGAGTTACAGTGATAAGTTACAGTGTTACAGTTTTGAGTTACAGTGATGAGTAACAATGTTGTTATGATGAGTTACAGTGATGAGTTACAGTGTTACAGTTTTGAGTTACAGTGATGAGTAACAATGTTGTTATGATGAGTTACAGTGATGAGTTGTTGATTACAGTGTTGAGTTACAGTGTTGAGTTGTTGAGTTACAGTGTTGAGTTACAGTGTTGAGTTGTTGAGTTACAGTGTTGAGTTGTTGAGTTACAGTGTTGAGTTACAGTGTTGAGTTACAGTGTTGAGTTGTTGAGTTACAGTGTTGAGTTACAGTGTTGAGTTACAGTGATGAGTTACAGTGTTGAGTTACAGTGATGAGTAACAATGTTGTTATGATGAGTTACAGTGATGAGTTGTTGAGTTACAGTGTTGAGTTACAGTGTTGAGTTACAGTGATGAGTTACAGTGTTAAGTTACAGTGATGAGTAACAATGTTGTTATGATGAGTTACAGTGATGAGTTGTTGAGTTACAGTGTTGAGTTACAGTGTTGAGTTACAGTGTTGAGTTACAGTGATGAGTTGTTGAGTTACAGTGATGAGTTACAGTGTTGAGTTACAGTGATGAGTAACAATGTTGTTATGATGAGTTACAGTGTTGAGTTACAGTGATGAGTTACAGTGTTGAGTTACAGTGATGAGTAACAATGTTGTTATGATGAGTTACAGTGATGAGTTGTTGAGTTACAGTGTTGAGTTACAGTGTTGAGTTGTTGAGTTACAGTGTTGAGTTACAGTGTTGAGTTACAGTGTTGAGTTACAGTGATGAGTTACAGTGTTAAGTTACAGTGATGAGTAACAATGTTGTTATGATGAGTTACAGTGATGAGTTGTTGAGTTACAGTGTTGAGTTACAGTGTTGAGTTACAGTGTTGAGTTACAGTGATGAGTTGTTGAGTTACAGTGATGAGTTACAGTGTTGAGTTACAGTGATGAGTAACAATGTTGTTATGATGAGTTACAGTGTTGAGTTACAGTGATGAGTTACAGTGTTGAGTTACAGTGATGAGTAACAATGTTGTTATGATGAGTTACAGTGATGAGTTGTTGAGTTACAGTGTTGAGTTACAGTGTTGAGTTGTTGAGTTACAGTGTTGAGTTACAGTGTTGAGTTGTTGAATTACAGTGTTGAGTTACAGTGTTGAGTTGTTGAGTTACAGTGTTGAGTTGTTGAGTTACAGTGTTGAGTTACAGTGATGAGTTACAGTGTTGAGTTACAGTGTTGAGTTGATGAATTGCGAGGTTTCGGCCCCTAGGGTTTTTTTGCTGAATATAAATCAGGTGACTGTAGAGACAGAAACAACAGGAGGGTTTGTGTGGTGCCTCCAGCAGAACGTTTGTCTCATACTGCGTCTCATTGTGGTCTGGGAGCTGCAGCAGGAGGGTCTGTGGGATTCTTCACTTGGAAAATCTTCAAATCAGTTTATTCTGTAGTTGAAAATGATTTCCTGCATTTACATTTATAGCTAATAGAATATATTTATCTCTTTATATTTAAAGAATTAATAATAATAATAATAATAATAATAATAATAATAATAATAATTTCATATTGTTAAAGTTCTTCTTTTTAACCTTAAATAAATATTTTACTTTAAATATTACTTTGAATTTGGGATTTTAAACTTACTGCCTTTTTTCCCCCCAAAAAAATATTTTGCTGTGGATTTTAATATTCCTTCGGATTTTTTTGGACAGTTTTTGTTACACCAGTTTTGTCTCTAAATCCTGAGGAATTATTTTCCGGATCTCCAGATGATGAAGATGCCAGAGTCGTCGCTCAGGTTGTCGTGGACGTTCCACTGGACGCTGGGAATCGTTAGCACCCTCACACTGTTGAACTCGGCCGGATTTATGCTGCTCCTCCTCCAGACCCGAGAGCTGGGAGAACGTATGGATATGGTGGAGTCTCGCATGGAGGAAATCTCTCACAGCTCGGTAGTGGAGTTCATGACAGAGATGAGCAGGAATCAGCAGGAGATCCAAGAAGATCTGCATCAGAACTCCAGGAATAAACGAAGTCAGGAGAGGAAGGAGGCTCAGGTTCTGGAGCAGAAATTTCAGCTGGAACTGGAGGAGAAACTGGCCGAGGTTTCAGGAGACGAAATCGGAGAAGAAATGAGCAATGAGGTGAAGAACATTCCAGAACCGCCAGGTTCCTATCACAGGACAGTACAGCATGATGGGATGATGATGATGATGACGTATTCCATGGTGCCGGTAAGAACCTACAACGGGTGAAGATCATAAAAGCAGCAGATTAGTGAAATTTATCAAATAAGGAATGATGTGATAATGTTAGAGATCGTTCCGTTTATTAAAAAAAACTAAGGAAAATGTATTTTTATAAATATTATTATTATATGAACTTTAGTGGAAATGGTCTTTAAAAAAGAAATGTAAGTAATTATAAAATAAAATAATAATAAATAATTAAATTGATTTTAATACAAATAATAATTAAAATAATAATTAAATTTGTTATTTATTTATTGATTATCAAATATAATAATTTTAAAGCACATTATTTTCCACCTAATTATAAAAATAAATACATTAAAATCATTAATAAAAGTGAAAAGATTTGGAATCAAGAATTTTTGAAATCAGATAAATATATTAGAATTAATATTTTAATATAGTTTTTATATATAACACAATCTGATAAAAAATATACTTTTTAATTTTGTAAAGAAAGAAAAAGGTTTTTTTTGTTCACAAAATATTTATCTGTACATCTGTAAATATTCTTTTCCAGGGTTGTAGTCTAATGTTTTTTGGTCTGATGTCCAGATCGGACAGGAATCATGTTCAGTGTAAACGAGATCTGAGGGAAAGTCTGTATTTGTGTTTTGTTTTGAAGGTGAAAGTGTTATTAGACCTCTGTAACGGCACTAAAGGAGTTTGTCTCACCGGTAAGTTTCTCATCAAAGTTTCCAATAAAGAAATTAAATAAAGGAACTTTTTGACTTTTCTGAATATCATTATTCGTTTTCCATGTTTCTTTCTCAGGTCCTCCAGGACCACCAGGTGAGCAGCCAACATCCATACACTCTCACCATCTTTATATATAAAGAGCTTCAGCTTTCAGTCCAGATGATTTCCATTTATAAGATTTATAAGAGAAAAAATGCAAATGTGAAAAATCCAATACTTGCCCCTGACTTTGATGGGAATTTCAGGTTTACCAGGTGTGGATGGAATGCCAGGATACAACGGGACAGATGGAATTCCCGGTTTGGCAGGAGAACCTGGAGCCCCGGGGAAACGAGGGAAAAAAGGTCAGACATAAATATATTCACCTTAATGATTCACCAAAATAATCTATCCAAGGATTGGGAATTTTATCAGTATATACTTATTGATCCATTAACGAGGTTTGGGTTGGGTTTGGGAACGTTTACACCGTGACATCATTCCAAATGATCCATCAGCATGTCCAAAAAGTGTATTTTAAATATGAAACAAAAACAATAAACGATTTTCTGCTTTTACACTGTTGGGAATTTTGTCCATACATTACCAGGTGAAGGGTTTGGAAGTTTGTTTCAAAATTAAGCCTGTTATATTATTCCAAACTAGGAATTTTGCACCGTGTTTAGTGAATACATTGTGAGGATATTTTACATAGCTCAGAATCATCTGCTAAAGGACTGATTATTGCTGTGATACATTCCCAATGATCCTTTAAAGAGTTTTTGGATGAAATGGAATTTTGTTTATTTCCATTTGCACTGCTACAAAAAGATTTGGTAAAAGATTGGGAATTTTATACACATCCTCAATGTTTAAAATTTGATTTGGAAATGTTGTACCTGTTAAACAAATCCAAAGGATCTAGGAATTTCTTGTCCATCTCATTCTTCCTATCCAAATCCATTCTCATTGATTCCTGTAACAGAAGGAATTTCTGCACACTACACCATCAGTGGTTTACTGAAGAAGTGGGAATGCTGAAGATTATATTGTTTTATTAATCCCAATGGAAGATTGGAATTTCTTTCCTTGTTCATTAACTATTAGAGTTCTTTCATAGACCTTTGGTTGGGAATTGTTCCTTTAAGTCCTTCCTTCCTAAATGATCCTGATCCTGGGATTTCTAAAGACTTCTGAATAGAAAAAGATTTGTTTGACATCAGCTCTTTATGTAAGTACTCTCACCCCCATTTCACTCGTCCTTCCTGCTGTGGATCCTGTGGTTTATCAGTCTGTTCTGTACTGAAAGGGAATGTTTTTGTTCCTCAGTGGGAAAACTGTGAGGAGTCTTTGATAAGGAATGGAGGCTGCGGTAGCTGTGGGTTTATGATTCATGCTGATTCTCCAGGTTGATAGAGGGATGAGACGCTGAGTCACTGAGGAGATTGAATGGAGGTCTTTATCAAGCTGATGTGAAGCTTTTGGAAAAAATGTGGACTGAGTGTAAACAGTGGAACGTGGGATAAGATTTGGTGACGCTGTGGTTAAACTTCCACATCTGAGATTCCGCTGCCGAGAAACAATCAGATCCACCGATACGTTTCATACTGTGGATCTTATTTATTTTATACCTGAATGAATGAAACATTTTATAATCAAGTGACACTATTTCCTTTAAAAAGCTTTATTATAATTATAATTATAATAATAATAATTATTATTATTATTATTATTATTATTATTATTATTATTATTATTATTATTATTATGACACCTGTTTAAAGCCTTAACTTAATTTTTTTTTAATCATTTCATTCTTTTGGTGCTCTGGAATTCATTTCAGTATATTTTTCACTATTACTGTAAACCCGTGGCGGCTGTGCATTTGGTACCTGGACCTTCAGTGAGGACGTACCCGACTTAATCCACCTCCTAATACCACCACTATCATGTCACAATTATAGAAAACATCAATACTGTACAAAAACACAGTATAACAACACGTGGCATTACAGAGAGACGTTTCACATCTGGAGGTGAAAACCAAACTGTGCACCTACAACATCTGGAGCAGTTCAGAATCGATATTTGTCTAATAACATGACAAAAACATTAAAATGTAAATAAAATACATCATATTCACCAGAGATGCAGACTCATAATATGCAGCGCCCCCCAGAGGCTGTAATCCAGTGGTACCGCTCGTATTCACTGGTCTGGAGGTGGTGAACAAACCCTTTCCCGGGGCTGAGACACGCTAGCGAGCTTCAGGGTTGGTGACCTCCTCACCATGTCTCGCTTTTCTTTATAATAAATTTTTAAGTGTCTGAGACCAAATTAATTTCTCTTCTTCTATAAGTGTAAAAAAGTCTAACTCAGACGTATGAACGTGTGCAGAGCTACACACGTGTTTTACCAGTCGAACTCGGCTGTAACGGTTTCCCTCTGAACAACCAATCAGAGGACGGAAAAATGCTGACGCTATTCTGGGCCAGCGAGCTGCCCCGTGAGGAGATTCTGAAATCTGATTGGTTAAAGAAACAGAGCTGTTGGTAATATTCTCTGAGGTAAAAAGTCCAGCAGTACTGATTCTGAAGGCTCTGAGCAGATTAGATTCACATGGCAGCACATAGAAGCTGAAATCTGATTGGACAAAAAATCACATACACGTACTGGAAGCAGTGCAGCCGAGAGAAACACTACGACATGAAGAGAAGAAACTGATGTGAATAAATTAATACAATTTCATGGAACAAATATTATAATTAATGTTGTAAATGTAGGTCAGAGCTTCTAATAGTGTTTAGACCAGTAGAGAAGGTTTTACTGGCCCTGACCGCACACCACTGCTGTAAATTATGTTTGCGCTAAAACAAAAAAAAACACATTAACATTTCTCCAGACACTCTATCCATCATGTGGTGTCAATTCTCCAGCCATGTTCTAGCAGAAGGTACAAACTAATATGCATTTTGGTGTTGAGTATCAGGGTTTCATTCATACATTCTTCCACATTTTCTCTTCTTTATCAGCTCCTAGACATGGAGTTGTTTCCTGGTGTTTCCTCTGAGACGTGTGAAACCAAACACATTTACTTCATTCAGTGCATCATCAGTGCAGTGTAACACACTGATTGGCTGATGTCCTGTGATTGACAGCTGGAGAGCGAATTCCCCTCCCACCTTGAGAGTTTTGCTCCTGTAATGTGGATTGTTCAGATTTTGGAAAACGTTTACACCTGGATTTCATGTGTTTTTTAGGTCCTCCAGGTGAAAAAGGTGATCCAGGTGAGCCAGGTGTGAAAGGTGAGCCGGGGTCACCTGGAAAAAAGGGAGAACCTTCTAACGAGGTGATTGTAGAAGGTAAATATTTAGAAAATGATTTATTTTTTATTTTTAATTAATGTTAATTTAAACCTTGAGGAAAAATATATTATGAGGCTTTGATAGATTTTACTTTCCACTGCAGTATGTAAACGGTTGTTTCCCTGGCAGGTCCTCCAGGCCCTGCAGGACCACCCGGTGCTCCAGGTCTGATTGGTCCCCCTGGGCCCCCAGGACCACCTGGACCATTGAGACCGACCAGAAACAGGAGCCAGAGAGCTCACCTGCACACAGGCCATGCGACTGAAGGTAACACCAGTGCTAAAATGGGGGGAACGCCTGAGTGACTATTAGCACTGTTTTCATAATAACACACTCCTGATATCAAATATTGACTCAATTATTTGAAACATCTACTCACAGTTACTGCTTAGGATTCTGAAGAACTTTGTGTGAAGAGCCGGAAACGGGGATTGCAGGATCTTTTAGCTCTTTTAGATGATTTTTCCAAAGTAGCTACATTTAAATTAACTGTGTTTAATATTCTTGTTTAATATTCTTGCCTGTATATGTATCTCACATATCAGCTGCCCGCTGATCATCATAGCCATAATAAAGCCATTTATTTATTTAAACACTTGACACATTTGCTCATTTGCAGAAGAGGGTGAATCTGGTGGATCCACAGATTTTTTCAATGCTACATTTTTAGCGTGTAATGTTTTTCTCCGTCTTCAACAACTTCGAAAACTGAATACTTCTAAAAGCAAACTGCTCCACAACTAACCATGATCTGTTTACAAGCACCTGCTCAGTGCTGCTCAGTGCTGCTCAGTGCTGCTCAGTGCTGCTCAGTGCTGCTCAGTGCTGCTCAGTGCTGCTCGTTCTTCACTGATAAACAAGATGCCTGGGGTGCCAATACTTGTGCATTTATAACAGCAGTTGTACAGTAACTGTGCACTGATTCAGTGACTCGTGTTAAGGTTTTTCTTGATAAGAGGAGAATCTGTGGATCCACAAAGCAGGAGAACCGACTCGAGTTCGTGTGTGATTACGGTGCTGATCTTTAAACTTCAGATCATTCACCAGAAGAACCACCAAAATCTTTGGAGAAACGTGTTAATTTATAGAAGGTGATTTTTTTTTTTACTCCAGGTTTAATTCATGCTCAAGTTTCAAATGATCACATGATTAGTCAAGGACCAGGGACCAGAGAAAAGAACTTCAAAAATGGTAAACACACACACACGCACACGCACACGCACACACACACACACACACACACACACACACACACACACACACATACACACGACTGTTAAACTTTAGATTACTTAAACAATCTGATCCATGTTTTACTCTGGATCCGGGTTCCTGAGCAGGACTTCTGATTAATTATTCATTCTTCTTCTTCTTCTTCTTCTTTCGGCTGCTCCCATTAGGGGGCGCCACAGCGGATCATCCGTCTCCATACCACCCTGTCCTCTATATCTGCCTCTTTTACACCAACTACCTGCATGTCTTTCCTCACCACATCCATGAACCTCCTCCTTGGCCTTCCTCTTTTCCTCCAACCTGGTGGCTCCATCTTCAGCATTTTTCTACCAATATAATTCATGTCCCTCCTCTGCACATGTCCAAACCATCTCAATCTCGCCTCCCTCACCTTGTCACCAAAACATCCTACATGTGCTGTCCCTCTAATAAACTCATTTCTAATCTTGTCCATTCTCATCACTCCCAACGAAAACCTTAACATCTTCAGCTCTGCTACCTCCAGCTCCACCTCCTGTTTTTTACTCAATGCCACTGTCTCTAATCCATACAACATCTCAGGTCTCACCACAGTCCTATAAACTTTCCCTTTCATTCTTGCAGATACTCTTCTATCACAAATCACTCCTGTCACTCTTCTCCACCCACTCCACCCTGCCTGCACTCTTTTCTTTACTTCCCTAACACACTCTCCATTACTTTGCACTGTTGACCCCAGGTACCTGAACTCCTCCACCTTCTCCACCCCTTCTCCCTGCAACCGCATCACTCCACTGCCCTCCCTCTCATTCACACACATGTACTCTGTCTTACTCCTACTGACTTTCATTCCCCTTCTCTCCAGCGCATATCTCCACCTCTCCAGGCTCTTCTCAACCTGCTCTCTACTCTCACCACAAATCACAATATCATCTGCAAACATCATAGTCCAGGGAGACTCCTGTCTGACCTCGTCCGTCAACCTGTCCATCACCACTGCAAACAGGAAAGGGCTCAGGGCCGATCCTTGATGCAGTCCAACCTTCACCCTGAACCAGTCTGTCGTACCTACTGCACACTTTACTGCCGTCACACTGTCCTCATACATGTCCTGCACCACCCTCACATACTTCTCTGACACACCTGACTTCCTCATACAATACCACAACTCCTCTCTCGGCACCCTGTCGTACGCTTTCTCTAAATCCACAAATACACAATGCAGCTCCTTCTGTCCTTCTCTATACTTCTCCATCAACATCCTCAAAGCAAATAAGGCATCTGTGGTGCTCTTCCTCGGCATGAAACCATACTGTTGCTCACAGATGGTCACCTCTTCTCTCAGCCTGGCTTCCACTACTCTTTCCCATAACTTCATGGTGTGACTGATCAACTTAATTCCCCCGTAGTTACTGCAGGTCTGCACATCTCCCTTATGCTTAAAGATCGGTACCAGCACACTCCTTCTCCATTCCTCAGGCATCTTCTCACCTTCCAGAATCCTGTTAAACAATCTGGTTAAAAACTCCACTGCCATCTCTCCTAAACATCTCCACGCTTCTACCGGTATGTCATCTGGTCCAACCGACTTTCCATTCTTCATCCTCTTAATCGCTGCTCTCACTTCCTCCTTACTAATCCTATCTACATCCTGCTTCACCAACTCCACATCCTCCAACCTTCTCTCCAACCTTTTCCTCATTCATCAGCTGCTCAAAATACTCCCTCCATCTTCTCAACACACTCTCCTCACTAGTCAACACATTTCCCTCTCCATCCTTTATTGCTCTAACTTGCAGTACATCCTTCCCAGCTCGGTCCCTCTGCTTGGCCAATCGGTATAAATCCTTTTCTCCTTCCTTAGTGTCCAACCTCTTATACAGTTCCTCATATGCCTTTTCCTTGGCTTTCGCCACATCCCTTTTAACCTGCTGCCGCATCTCCTTGTACTCCTGCCTACTCTTCTCATCACTCTGTCGATCCCACTTCTGTTTTGCCAATCTCTTTCCCCTAATGCTCTCCTGCACTTCCTCATTCCACCACCACGTCTCCTTGTCTTGCTTTCTATTTCCAGATGTCACACCAAGTACTTTTCTAGCTGCCTCCCTCATCACTCCTGCAGTAGTTACCCAATCATCCGGCACCTCTTCACCACCACCAAGCCCCTGTCTGACCTCTTCCCTGAACCTCACACTACACTCTTCCTCCTTCAGTTTCCACCATCTTATTCTTCTTTCAAACCTTACTTTCCTCCTCTTCTTCTTCGCCTCCAAAACCATCCTACAGACCACCATCCGATGCTGTCTAGCTACACTGTCCCCCGCCAACACCTTACAGTCTCCAATCTCCTTCAGGTTGCATCTCCTACACAGAAGATAATCCACCTGTGTGCACCTTCCTCCACTCTTATACGTCACCCTATGATCCTCCTTCTTCTTAATGATTAATTATTCATTAAACCCCTTAAAGAACCATTGAGGAACCATGAAAGAGTTCATGTATCAACAGATCTACCCTCATTCATTGATCATTGAAGGCTTGCAGAGAAAATGAAGGTTTCCAGATATTCTAAAATTGTTCTGATCGGAACCCTTTCAGATGGAGAAACATTTTGCACAGAACCTTTAGGAGTGTAAATTCTGATAGACGCACATTAAGGATTTTTAACTTCTACAAATGGTTCCACTTTGTTGTAAGGTTCTAATAGGAAGTCTATAGCAGCTGGTGCCTACTTATGCCCTCTTGTTTTGACATGTTCTGGCCCAATAAAATGTCTTTCCTGTGGCAGAGTGCATCATAAAGTCAGTAACGGAACCGGAGAACCTGGCGAAGATGGCGAGTACGTTTGGAACCTGGCTGAAAGACACTGCAGGGAGAGACGATGAGAAGATCTGGGTAGCAGAACATTTCTCAGGTACTTGCTCAGACATGTGGAGGTTCAGAGAAAGCTCAGTGATCAGAGATATGCTGGAGCACAAATACACTAAATACATTGAATATATATTTCCAGCACAGTGTTGCTGAGTTCTGCCTCCTGATTGGTCAGAAGGTGTTCATTAGATTTAAATAATGCGATTTCCTTTCTATAGTAACAGCCAATGCGGTGAGGTTCTCTAATATGCATGTGGTATTTCCAGGTCGGATTATAAAGGAGTACAGCAGCATCACCGCCTGGCAGAACGGCACCTTCAGGTCCATCGACGTCAAGAAGTTTTTTCAGGGATGTGGACATTTAGTTCACAACAACTCCATTTATTACCACATCGCTGGAACCTACAGCATCGCCAAGTAGCACAACTTCACCCGTTTCTCTTTTAACAGTGAGATCAAATTGTAAAAACGAGAAGAACAATGCATATATACGTGTATATTTTATTGTTTTTTTTACAGATATAACCTCCACACGGGGGCGCTGCAGACTCTGGCCGTAGAGAACGCTCTTTACCACAACCTGTCCTACCTGCTGCACAACTCTAAGACCTACTTTAAAATGGCGTCAGATGAAAGCGGCCTGTGGCTGGTCTTTGCCTCGAGCCTGGACGAGAGCATCGTGGTGGCCCAGCTGGACGAGAAGACGTTCTCCATAACGACGTACGCGAACACCAGCTACCCGAAAAGCAAAGCGGGGAACGCCTTCGTGGCGTGCGGCGTCCTGTACGTCACCGACTCTAAAGACACCAGAGTGACGTACGCCTTCGATCTCCTCAAACAAAAACCCCTCAACATCAGCGTGGACCTCTGGACACCAGCCAGCGTCCTGTCAATGATGTCTTACAACCCAAAAGACAGACATTTATACGTCTGGGACAGTGGACACGTCAAATCCTACAGGGTCCACTTCCTGTCTGACGACGGAGTACAGCTTCACTAAATGAAAGAGTCCAAGAGAAACGTTATTTTTTCCTTTAACTGACTAATAATAATAATAATAATAATAATAATAATAATAATAATAATAATAATGATAATAAAATTAAAATGCCACTATGATGACAAAAGTATTGGGACAACCTGCTTTTTCCACCCATATGTGGTTCTTCACCAAACCTTCACCACAAAGTTGGAGACAAATAATTGTTTCGGACAGATTTTCAATGCACTTGAACTATGAGACCCAAACCTGTTCCAGCATTACAATGACCCTGAAGCCAGCTCCATGAAGATCTGCTTTACATGGGTTGGAAGTGTGTGGAAGATCTCCTGCTCTAGAGCTCTATGCCCTATTAAACACCTTTGGGATGAATGCCAACACTGACTGCACCCCAGGAACCTCCTCACTTTCTCACCTACACCAGTATCTGACTTTACTAACACACTTGTAGCTGAATGAATTTCCACAACATCTAGTGGAACATCTTCCCAGAAGAGTGGAGATCATTATGCGAGCAAATGGAGACTACATGTGATGTTTAAACAGAATGTTCAATCTTAAGGTCAGGTGTCCACAGTCTTTTGGTAATGAAATGTACTTTTTTGTAGTTGGATATTTGTATTGTTTTAAAACATTAAACATCAAAACTAATCATTAGAGTAAAATTCTGAATTTTTAAATATGCATGTGTATGCAAATGAGGCTTTTCTAAATTAAACATGCATCTCTGATGTTATTATAATTTTTTTTACATATTTTACTCCAGTCACAACTCAAAGTGAAAAAGTGTGAAGATTCTGATCAGAGAATTTTTATGGGATTGTGTTTTGCTTTATAATATTAAATTTTGATCAGAAACACAATAAACGGTTTATAATGGAGTTCATATGAAACTTTTGTAACTCAAATCTCAATAAACCCATGTGTGGTATAGAGCAGAAAGCTTCAATTGGGGACCGTTGTGGGGGTGGGGTGGGGTGGGGGGGTGAAAGTGTGTGCCCGTGACTTTGTGCACCTGCGAAATAATCATCAGGTTTGGATATTTTTATTTGCAATTACAAAGTTTGGGAGACGTTTTTATACAGAGCCACTTACATTTATATTATTTATACAAATGAGCAGTTGAAGGTTAAGGGCCGCACTCAAGGGCCCAACAGTAGCAAGTTGGAGGTGCTGGGATTTGAACTCATTACCTTTCGATCAGAAGTCTAACGTCTAATGAAGTGAAACAACTGCATTCTGGGATGGATTTTTTTCTAATGTCCTGCCAATTTCCAAATTCTAGAAGTTTCTATGTTAAATTTATACACTCATTTCTCTTTAATGATTAGAACATGAAGTTTGTGTCTGTCAAACATTTTTTGGGGACTTTAATGAACAAAAAACAGGAGGAATGTTGTGTTAATGAGATAGTCCAGTGTGTGTGTGTGTGTGTGTGTGTGTGTGTGTTTTTCGTGCTTTTGGTGATATGATAAAGCTGCTGCAGGGTAAGTGACAAATCGCTGACTAGCATTAATTAAGAACGATTCAATGGTACTTGGAGGTGATGAGTGAAAGAGAGAAGAGAGAGAGAGAGAGAGAGAGAGAGAGAGAGAGAGAGAGAGAGAGAGAGAGAGAGATGAGGGGGAAAAAACTAAAGCGCAGATGAAATAAAAAGAATTTATTCAACTTACTTTACAAAGATAAAACTCTGACTATGAGAGAAAAAAGAGGGAGATCTCTGTTCTTCCAGAAACTTCCTCACACAGACACTATGACCTGCTTCACGAATACACAAGAGAAAGGAACTGTGCACTCACGCACACACACACGCACGCGCACACACACACACACACACACACACACACGGAAAGTGGACATGATGGCCAGCAGACTGTACACAAACACAGAGTTTAATAAATAGATCACAGACATCTGAAACAAATCTACATCTATTGCAGCCAGTGTGATAAAAACCCAGACGCTTCGGTTCAGATGCTTTGTACAAGCGAGCACAAGCCGGATTCCCATTTATATTTATAGATTTATATTCATTTAAAACTAAACATTCATTTGGATATAGATTTTATTCCCCTCCAGCATCCTCCAGGCGTTCAGTGAGACGCCACAGCGCCCGAGGACGAGCCGGAAAACGCCACACGCTACAGTCGCATCACATCGTACCGCAAATGAGGAGTACAGTGGACAGGAGTACGTATGAACACGCACGCACACGCGCGCACACACACACACACACACGTTCATAAATACATGAATAAAGAAAAAAACCGCTGTGCAAAAATGTAACAGTTTCTGCTCAAAGTAAACGATCAATGCTGCAGATGAGGGAGAGTGAGACAGGTGTGAGGGTGAGACAGGTGTGAGGGTGAGACAGGTGTGAGGGTGAGACAGTTGCAGTAAACTGCCAATATAAATACAGTATCAATATGAGTGAGAGTGAGACAGGTTTAACTCTACAGGTGTAAAAAGAGTTAGACAGGTTTAGGAATAGAGACCAGACTCACTAAACTGAGAGTGAGACAGAATTTCTGTGGTGGGTAATAAGATATTTTTGGGTATAGAAGAGAGTAAGACAGATTCTGACAAAAAAAACCATGAGAGTGAGACAGGTTTAGTCTGAGTTATGGAATGAGAGTGAGACAGGTTTAAGTGTAATTTTATGGAATGAGAGTGAGACAGGTTAATATAGAATTGTGGAATGTATTAGGACATATTCCATTGCACGTGTGAGGAGAGTGAGACATGTTTATGGTTTTCAGTGCGACACGTTTCTCCTCCTCGAACCATTTTCAGTGTAGAACATTTCTACTACATAAATATAAATAAATAAATAAACAAACAAACAAGTAAATAAATAAACATGTTCTAAAACACATCAAGAGTGAGACGGGTCAATCTGCAGGTGGGGATGAGAGTGAGACGTGTGGGAAGAGACAGTGAGACAGGTGTGTGGGGGAGAGAGAGAGTGAGAGGTGTGGGGGGAGACAGGTGTGGGGGGGAGAGACAGTGAGACAGGTGTGGGGTGAGAGTGAGACAGGTGTGTGAGTGACAGTAATAAGGATAAGCGGGTCACAGACGGGGGATTTACTGAAGCACAGTGTTGGACTTAAAGAGGCTCAGTCTGCTCAGCTGTGGGAAATTAGAATAACCACACACACACACACACACACACACACACACACACACACACACACACACACACACACACACACACACACACACACACACACACACACACACACACACACACACACACACACACACACACACACACGCGTTTTTACGAAGCACGATCAAGACTCTGGCGAATGCACCGCAGTGACGAGTTCAGCACATGCATAGCTTTCCTATGGGAACACTCTACGGAGGGGGGCGGGCTTTATCGAGGGGGCGGGACGTGTAACCGAACACACAGCAGAGGGTCAGCGCAGGCAGGTTGGAGCGAGACACTGGAGCTGTGGAGGTCTACAGGATGTGGAAGATGCTGCTCGGGGTGTTGTAGCGATCAGGCAGAACCCTCATCTTCAGCGTTCCGTCTGCGCCGCAGGTGAAGATACGGTTCCCGGAACACGTCTCGATCTGCATCACGCCGGCGCCGATGTTCCGGAAGATGGACTGCTTGGCGTGCTCGGTGCTGAACGAGTGCATGAGCCCGTGACCTGCTAACTTCCAAACCTGGAGCAGAAGAATTGTGAGGAGAAGGTTGTGTTAAGAGCACACGGCATCCCACCAGGCCAAAGGTCACCCAAGGTCATGCACGTGTTGGGATCATTCTCTCATGAGCTAAGCACAACTGTACTAGCGACACACACACACGCTCACACACACACTCTCGCTGTGAGATGTTAGCTCACCTTCATGTTTCCCTCGGCCGAGCCGGTGATGAAGAAGTCCTCGCTGGAGTCCAGGGCCAGAGCTTTGATGGCTGAATCGTGAGCCTGGAACGTGTGTAACAGCTGCCGCTGACGGAGGTCGAAGATACACACGAAGCCCTTCCTGCCCCCAGAGATGATCAGCTGGTGCTTGGGGGCGTACTGCAGAACCGTAGCTCCATTCTCATGACAGGGGAACGCTGGAGACACGCACACACACACACACACAAGTTAGAGAAGGTTTAAAGGTTCAATTTGTCTAATAAAACAATATAAAGATGTGTTTGTATGTTAGAATACACTGGTGTGTGTGTGTGTGTGTGTGTTTACCATGAACCATGCTGTTGCTGGGAGATATCAGAGTGTCCCACAGACACACATTCCTGCAGGAGAGAGAGTAAGAATAAATTATAAGGGTTGTGAAAAGAATAAAAGATTCTGTATGTGTGAGTGTATAAGTGTTTGTATGTGTGTGTGTGTGTGTGTGTGTGTGTGTGTGTGAGGAAGACAGACCTGCTGTCAGTAGAGTGTCCTGCTGTAGCGATGAGGCTGGAGGAGGTGATGAAAGAGAAATCACCACACACCTTACTGTGACACTGCCAACTCTGATAGAGAGAGAGAGAGAGAGAGAGAGAGAGAGAGAGAGAGAGAGAGGATGAGCAGAGTATATTGATGAGTAATATGCTCTCACACACACAAAGAGAGTTCACACACACACACACACACACACACACACACACACGAGCACACACATTTTAACACACACACAAACAGATACATACACACTTATACACAAATTTTAACACACAAATACACATACATTTTAACACACACACACACACACACACACACACACACACACACACACACACACACACACACACACACACACACACACACACACACACACACACACACACACACACACACACACACACACACACACACACACAGAGATTCCTTACTCACCAAATATGGTTTGGGGTTTGATGAAGTTTGGTTCACTTGCCACAGACTTAAAAACCCCTCACCATCCGCCACTCCACACTGAGAGAGAGAGAGAGAGAGAGAGAGAGAGAGAGAGAGAGAGAGAGAGAGAGAGAGAGAATAGATAGATAGATAGATAGATAGATAGATAGATAGATAGATAGATAGATAGATAGATAGATAGATAGATGTTTGCATTTATGATATATAATATACAGTATACATATAAAATATGTGAGTGTGTATTAGTGTGTGTATGAGTGAGGGTGTGTATATGAGTGTGAGTGTATGTACACACACCTTATTGCCCTGGGAGTTAAAGTAAAGGCGTGTGACTCTGGCGTTTCCTGCCTGTCGGAAGCAAATGAGCTGCTGTGGGCGATTCCACTCAAACATCCTCACACTGCCATCCTGAGCTCCCGTCATATCTACACACACACACACACACACCATGTCATCATGGTTGTCATGGTAACAATACAAGTCTAAAAGTCTAAAGAGTCTAATAGGAAAGTGTTTATGGTCTAATTAGCATATTTAACGAGGGGGCGGTGATGAGGAGGCACTTACAATACTGGTAGATGGGATGTGAGGTCATTCTCTTTACATTGTTCAAGTTCCTCTTCACAATCTGAAGGAAAGAAACACACTGTGGTCAGCCCCGGGCACGTCGTTACACACACACACACACACACACACACACACACACACACACACACTCCTACAGACTGACCATCACATCCATATGACAGGAGACTGAAAGCAAACTGGAGATACGAGTAATACGTGTGTGTGTGTGTGTGTGTGTGTGTATATGTGTGTGTTATCAGCAGCAGATGACACCCAGGGGCGGTGATGACGCACACTGACACCTTGATCCGTCTGGTGTTTATTGTTCTGTGTTGCTCTAACAGCGGTGTGTGTTCTTATCAGTGCTCACACTCGTCATAGTGAGGGCTTAGACCAAATCAACACTGTTTATGTTACACTGATAAAACGACCAAAACACTCACAACCATCTCTCTCTCTCTCTCTCTCTCTCTCTCTCTCATTACATTAGAATGTAGTAACACACTTTCATACAATAATGTTATAATTATAAGTCAGTATTTGTATGGATCTTGTCAATCAGGGCAGGAATATGCAAATTGTATGCAAATTCGTAAAACAGATGGTCTTTTCATAATATATTAATTGCATAAATAATTATTTGCATAAATAAAATAACTTGCCGTTTAAAATTTTACTGTATATAAATAAAAAATATAACATTTAAAAAATGTTAAAAAATGTTGTATTATATTAATATTATATTTAAAAGATTTGAACTTTGAGTGTATGTGTAACCTACGTACCACGCTAGCACCCATGCTAGTTTGCCCACTCCCAAGCCAGGGCATAGAGGCGGAGACGGGCATCGGGGGAGGAGCAAAGGGGGCGGAGCTTGCCTGTGCAATATTGGTGTGGGAGGAGCGGTGATCATCGTCCGAGCTGAGAAGCAAAAAAAAAAAAAAGTTAAACCATCAGCAAATATTTTGAATATAAAATAACACACACACACACACACACACACACACACCACACACACACACACACACACACACACACACCTGCGTGACTCCTTGTCAAAATCCTCTCCAATCCAGGTGTACGGCTGAGCAGCCAGCAGCGTGGACACGTCCACTTCCTGTACGTCATGGGTCGAGGCCAGAACGATCTCACTGGGTTTAGCCTACACACACACACACACACACACACACACACACACACACACACAATGAATCTTTCCCTATACAAACTGCTCTTACTCACACACAGTAATGATATTTACCTTATTGATAGCGAAAGCCATGATGATGTCAGATTCCTTGTGGATGATTTTAGCTTTGCCTCCTGGATATCCAAGATCCGCTTCCACCTACACACACACACACACACACAGAGAGAGAGTTATCCCATCTTGAACCCTCAGTGTGAGTGTCAACATGCCACAGAACACTGGCGTGGTCTAATCTGATTGGTGAACTGGTTAATTAGAGGTGAATTGAAGGTGAGCTGAAGGTCGTTTGAAGGTTAATTGCATAAAGGAGGTGGCCCGGGTCCGGATCAACTGGCAGAGAGAATTACACTAGTTAGTAGAGTGCAGAGAGGAGAGACAGCTGCTTTGGGGAGGTGAGAGGAGGAACACTGTGTGTGTGTGTGTGTGTGTGTGTGTGTGAGATCGCAGAAGGTTCAGAAGAGGAAGAAAATGTCAAAGCCTGGAGGAGTGAGAGAAGAACAGATACACACTGCTACCTTGTTGAGTTTGTGTGCTCCTGCTACACAGTTGTGTGTGTGACGGTCCACGTGGTTCTCTAAACACTGTGCAATACACAACAATACACACCACAACACAACACACCACAACACAACACGACACAGCAAACACATGCACAGAGAAAAACAATTGAGTTTCAAAAGCAGGCTGGATAATGTGTGTGTGTGTGTGTGTGTGTGTGTGTGTGTACATGAACAAACCTTTCTTTTCAAATCCACCATAAATAATAATTCAATTTAAAAGAATAATGAATTATCTTCTTATGTATTACTCACAAATTATGCTAATTTTATCATGTCTAAATGCTTTGATTGGTTAAACAATCATTCTAATTAATTAAGATGTGTAATACATTTTTTTTTATGAATCCTCTTTGTTGATTTCTCTGTGATCTACACGTCTGACCTCCATGTGTTCCATCTCTCTGCAGGACACACACACACACACACACACTCTCCATACAGGAGAATGGCCTGATTTCTTAACTCCGCCCCCTTCCATTACCTCACTCTGCTTTCTCTTCTTGGTAAAGATGTAGCGAATCAGAGTCTCCTGGAGAACTTCCTGTTTCACCAGGAAGTGCCAAAGACGGCGGGCAGGGAAGGAAAGGCGGTGTTTTGCTCTAGAGAGAGAGAGAAAAAGAGTTCTGATTGGCTGTTATCAAAAGGTCAGGTGTCAGTTGTAAAGAATGTGTGTGTGTGTGTGTGTGTGTGTGTGTGTGTGTACTTGAAGGGCGTGTTGTCGGGCTCCAGCATGGCTTTGTGGCGCAGTGCAGCAGGGCCTCCACCCACACTGGCGTCTGCAGGGAAGGTGTTGATGTAGTTTGGTGGAGGACCATCGAATCTGTCCATCCTATCCTGCAGCTGCTGCTCCCACTTCTCCATACACTTCAGTACTGAGTTACAGAGCGGAGACGACACGGGCAGCTCTGAGACAGAGAGAGAGGGAGAGAGAGGGAGAGAGGAAGAAGGAATGAAGAGAACAATAATATTATGGAGAAAAAGCAAAGACAAACGAAAAAAAAAGAGGGAGAGAGACACATGAAATGACCACAGAAGAAAGAGTGGAAGAAAAAAGATCAAAACAGGAGGAGCATAAGAAAAAAAACAAAGAGATGAAGTGAAAGATAAGGAAAACCAAGAACAAAAAGGTGAAGGAATGAAAAGAAAGGGACAATAAGAGAAGGACAGGGACAGAACAGAGAGAGAGACAGAGAGAGAGAGAGAGAGAGAGAGAGAGAGAGAGAGAGGCATGATAAAGCATTGTTAAAGAAAAGGCAGGGAATATAAGGAATGAGAGAGTGGAGAGAGAGTTTGAGTACAGAGGAATACAAGAGAAAGATTTGGAAAAGAAAGTAAGGAATGATTTGAGAAAAAAAAGCAGAGAGAGAGAGAATAAACATGTACATGGAAAGAGAGGGAGAGAAAGAAAGAAAGAAAGAAAGAAAGTAAGTAAGAAAGAAAGAAGAGAGAGAGAGTGTGTGTGTGTGTGTGTGTGTGTGTGTGTTACCTATAAAGTCGAGTCCTGCAATGGGGAGGAAGTTCTTTATGTTGTGTAGAGCGAGTTTAACCATCACCAAGCGAATCAGACACCAACTGCAGAGAGACAGAGGGAGAGAGAGAGAGAGCGAGAGAGAGAGAGAGAGAGAGAGAGAGAGAGAGACACACAGAGTCAAACAGATAGATGAAGAAAAGGAACGACAGAGAGACAGGCAGATGACGATACAGAAAGAGAGACAGACAGTCAGACAGACAAAGAGACAGACAGAGAGAGACAGAGAGAGAGACGTAATATAGAGCAGTAATATAGAGATGAAACAGTGTCTTATTAAATCTCTGAATTTTATTATTAAATGAATGATGGACTCTGTCCACAATCACACACTAATTATAACCTGCAAACTGATCCGTTGTGTGTGTGTGCATGTGCGTGTGTTTATGTGTGAATTCATGTGGGCGAGTGTGGGCGAGTGTGTGTGTGTGTGTGTGTGTGTGTGTGTGTGTGTGTGTATGCATGTGTGTGTGTTTATGTGTGAATTCATGTGGGCGTGTGTGTGTGTTTGTGTGTATGTATGTGTGCGTGTATGTGAGCGTGTGTGTGTTTATGTGTGAATTAATGTGGGCGAGTGTGTGTGTGTGTGTGTGTGTGTGTGTGTGTGTGTGTGTGTGTATGCATGTGTGTGTGTTTATGTGTGAATTCATGTGGGCGAGTGTGTGTGTGTTTGTGTGTATGTATGTGTGCGTGTATGTGAGCGTGTGTGTGTATGTAAACGCGTGTGTGAGTGTGTGTGTGTGTGTGTGTGTGTGTGTGTGTGTGTAACCTGTATGAGTTGGGGTCACTGTGCTCTGTCATCTGAGTGTCAGACAGGAAAGCATCCTCATCATCATCCTCATCTTCATCACCGCTCTCATCCGAGTCATACAGAGCTCCACTGTCTGACAGAGGCAGGAAGGGCTATAACACACACACACACACACACACACACACACACACACACACACACACACACACACACACACACACACACACACACACACACACACACACACACACACACACACACACACACACACACACACAGAGAGAGAGGTAGACATAACACTGATAAGTGTGCTTAGTGTTCAGAGGTGAAACCAACTGATCTGCACGCAACCCTCTGTGTGTGTGTGTGTGTGTGTGTGTGTGTGTGTATGTGTGTGTGTGTATGTATTATAACACAATTTGCATACTATTTCTTTCTTATTATTTCTTTAATGATTGTCTTTATATTTTCATGAATGTAATAGTTTATTAATCTGATTAGTAAACAACAGAATTTTATCAGATGAATAAATTTACAGCTCCAAAAACCTTTTTGATGTTTTGGTGAACTTTTTCTCACGATGTCCAGCTTTTCCTGAACAGTGCGTCTTGTAAATGTGCTTGTAAGTGTATCTGTGATATCTGTGTATCAGTTTCTTGTCCTCTGTTAGTGATTGTGGAATGAAATAGAGTTACTGTGAGATTGTGCAGTTTGCTACAGATACAGTTTGTGAGCTCTGACTAGTGACGTTTCTGACCGCCAAATCACAGGACGTAAAAACGCTGACGTTACTGTACGCCTACTAGATGGCCCCGGTGTCGCAACTCGCAATCTGATTTGTTACAGAAACAGCTTCTTTTTCATGTATTAGAAACTACAGGTGCTGCAGTGTTCATTCTGAAGAGCTCATGGCAGATTCATTTGAGGGCTGAAATCTGATTGGATTTAAAAACTCTAATATAAACAATACACTACCATAAGTAGTGCAGCTGAGAGAAACGTTATGAACTTTACAGATTAGAGGGAATAATTGAATACATATTTTTCTTCTTATTCTTCCTGCTGCTCAAATTAGGGGGCGCCACAGCGGATCATCCGTCTCCATACCCCCCTGTCCTCTACATCTGCCTCTTTCACACCAACTACCTACATGTCTTCCCTCACCACATCCATAAACCTCCTCCTTGGTCTTCCTCTTTTCCTCCTTCCTGGTGTCTCCATCCTCAGCATTCTCCTACTGATATACCCCATGTCCCTCCTCTGCACATGTCCAAACCATCTCAATCTCACCTCCCTCACCTTGTCTCCAGAACGTCCTACATGTGCTGTCCCTCTAATAAACTCATTTCTAATCCTGTCCATCCACAAATCACAATATCATCCGCAAACATCATAGTTCACGGATAGTCCATAACCACTGCAAACAGAAAAGGGCTCAGTGCCGATCCTTGATGCAGTCCAACCTCCACCTTGAACCATTCTGTCATTTCTAATGCACACTTCACTGATGTTACACTGACCTCATACATGTCCTACACCACCCTTACATACTTCTCTGATACACCAGACTTCCTCATACAATAATAATTTATTTATTCATGGACTAAAATATGTGAAAGTGTAAGTCAGTGCTTCAGGGTTTAGACCAGCAGTGACCGTCGTTATGTTATATTTACGTTTATTTTTTTAGTATTACGACTTTGGGATTTGTATTATATTGACCTGAATGATCTTTTGTGGTTGTGGAATGATTTTGAATTAGTCTAAATTAATATCAGTGAATAAACACCTGTGTGAAATGATTATTACAAATATTAAAGTACTGATCATTTATATGAATATAAATAAGAATAATGAACACTGATTTCACATAGAACTGATTTAGACTAGCTGTATAAACTGTAAATGTGTAACAGTGGATAAAGGGGCACTTACTTTTGCCACAAAGTAATCCCACATGCTGAGCTCTGGGGGGATGAACTTCTCCTTGTAGGCGGGGCGTTCGGTGGGAATCGGAGGGGGCGTGGCCTGTATTTCTTTAACAGGGCGACCAGGAACCAGCATGCGCATGTTAAACCGACGCCGCTGGCGATCCACTTCCTCGGCGGGAGGGGTGGGGGGCGGGGCTACTGAATGATTGCCAGAGAGAGAGAGAGAGAGAGAGAGAGAGAGAGAGAGAGAGAGAGAGATGATGGTTTCTGCATGCTTAAATCCTGCCCTTCAGTCATAATCTTTTACACAAACAGACTCAATACACCACTCTCAATCTGCACTGACTCCGCCCACTTCTTCACTTAATTACCACCATAACTGCGTTATTTGGGGGAATTTAAAAACACACACAAACACAAAATCACAAACCTTCACCGCTGTCCGGGTTCAGTTGATCAGGAAGGGCTGAGTGCAGCACAACACAATAAACAAACACACACCCACACACACCCACACATTATATATATATATATAAAGCACTGCACACTCTTGACATTAGCATAATTGTTGGCTGCTTTTTTTTCGCTCTCCGGTTCAAATCATTCCAAACCATCGCAACTGGATCAAGACGGGGTGTTTGTAGAGAACAGGGTCTCCTGATACTGCGCTCCATCACGCTCCTTTTACAGAAGCTAGAGGTGTGTTTGGAGTCGTTGTTCTGACGATGGTGGTGATGGTCTCACTAAGTGTAAACCAGGAGTGATGGCTGCATGTTGCTGTAAAAAGCTGTGGTAGCCATGCTGGTTAAACGTGTCCTTCATTTTGACTAAATCACCAACGTTGTTACCAGCAAGGTACATATAAACCATCACACACTTCTTCATGCTTCACAGTGGGAACCACACATTCAGAAACCTTCAATAATGATATCTTACAAACACAAAGCTCAAATTTGGACTCAACAGGCCAAAGGACAGTTTTCCACAGATCTAATGTTCATTCCTAATGTTTCTTATGCCCAAGAAAGTCTCTTCTGCTTGCTGTTTTTCTGAAGTAATGGTTTCTTTGCTGCGATTCGACCATGGAGGCCTGACTCACCCGGTCTCATCCGAACAGTGGATGTTAAAATATGTCTGCTACTTGAACTCCTCTATCCTCTGCAGCAGAGGTAGCTCTTAAATATCCTTTCCTGGGACGAACCTGTTTCATCCTGGCGGTTGATGGTTTTGGAGACTGCATTTGAGGATACATGTAAAGTTCCTGAGACTTTTTGGACTGACATTCATGTCTAACATGCGTAATTCCAGACGTGTTCTTTCATAGTTTGAATTCTTCAGTATTAAATGTACAATAAAATTAATAAAAATAAAGAAAATACACTGAAGAAAAACGTGTGTCCAAACTTTTGGAACTGCACACACACACACACACACACACACACACACACACACACACACACACACACACACACACACATATATATATATATACTGTACCTTTGTGACAAAAAACACAGTCAGATTAAGTCAATATTAATATGATTTATCCCCTTAATCCAACACCACACAGAGTGAAAAGAGTGTGCTTGTATGTGTGTGTGTTGCAAGTTTGTTACCATCAGACAGTGTGTGTGTGTGTGTATGTGAGTGCATGTACTTTACACTGACTGATAAATATAATTAGACATAAGATACAGAGTAAAATAAATACACATCATTGAGTTTGTGTGTGTGTGTGTGTGTGTGTGTGTGTGTGTGTGTGCTCATGTTTGCTGTAATTACTGCCGAAGGATGAACATTGTGATAAGTTTATCACAAACTCTGATTCAGAAATCACACACACACACACACACACACACACACACACACACACACACACACACACACACACACACACACACACACACACACACACAAACACAGATAAAAAGCAATATTAGCCTAAATGTTTGCACGTTATAGTCTACACCCATCACCAACCCAGAGCTCGGAACACGGATCCCACACTCACGTCGTTATAGCAACCATGCTATTCTACCACATGTTCACGTGTGAGATCCGTGTTCACGTCACACTGAGGAAACCTGACGTGAGAAAAAGAGCAGGAAAGTGAAACACAGCTGTGACCGTGTACCTGTGAGGGGTTTATTCTCCACCTGCTGCTCTGAATCCCAACTGTTATCAGCTGCACACACACGCGCAGACAAACACGTGCACACACACAGACACGCGCACGCACGCACACACATACACAGACACATAACTATGAATGTGTAAATTACACACACATGCTTGAAAATAAATGCACAAAAAATATGCGCACACACAAGTGTGAGAAAAGGTAACACACATAAAAGGCGTGCGATTTCACACACACACACACACACACACACACACACACACACACACACACACACACACACACACACACAGTGTGTACGCAATGTAGAAACACACACTGCACACAGTTAGGTCTATACACATACACACAGCCTAACTCACAGCTCTCTGCCTGGACGGTGCCATCACTGTGGAAACCAGGCTGGTTATTATGGGATGTGGGTGTGACTGGGAGGGACGGGGTGTCATGGGATTCCTCAGAGCTTTCTGCTTCGAATGCAGCTGACACACAACACATTTTTACACACACACACACACACACACTGAAGCACTCACGCTTTCAGACTGTGGGCTTTTACAGATGTTTCAGATGTGCAGCTCACCTGGCGTGACCTCGGCCGGGCGCTTGGGCTTGACGATGAACTTGGCTCCGCCCCCGAAGACGGCAGCCCACATGCGGGAGTTGAGGGGGTGGGCGGCAAGGCGGAACAGCTCATTGGTGGAGTGTGTGCCGAGGCCGTGTAGGAGCAGGCTGAGATACACGGCCACCACACCCTCACACAACATCACATTCAACCTCGGCTGCTCCTCACCCCGAGAGCACGTCAACAAACTGATCAGAGACGACACACCTGAGAGAGGGGGGGGTTAGATAGGCAAAGGAGAAAAAGAGATATGGTGAAGGAAGCGAGAAGGAGGGAGGATGAAAGAAATTGAGAGAGATAAGGATAGGAGAAAAAGAGATGTAAGGAGAAGAGAGATGGAGAAGGAGAGAGAGATCTTTATACTGTCGTCCATCAGAGTGGTGCTGATCAGGTGAAGAGTGTATTAGAGAATGAACACCACAGTGAGAAGGTTTCAGGTTAGCAGGTCTGTAAGAGTGAGGTTGTGTGTGTGTGTGTGTGTGTGTGTGTGTATATATATATACACACACACACACACACATATATACACATATATACTGTACATATATAAGTGTGTGTGTGTGTGTTTTACCTGGCCAGTGTGCAGGAGTAGAGGTGGGCGTGGCTTGTTCCTCAATGCTCTCTGTGCGGAGTCTCCGTCTCTCGCTGAGCAGCAGGCCTTGGTACACCATCCCTGTGAACTGGTTCGCCTCAGACTGACTGCTGCTCACACAAACCACACACACACTGTGTTACACACACACATTGTTTAATCCACACATAAAACAGCCAGAAGATGTGTGTGTGTGTGTGTGTGTGTGTGTGTGTGTGTGTGTGTGTGTGTTTACCTGTAGCTGTGGCTGTCACACAGTGCTTGGTAGATGCAGGCAGACAGAGAAGCTGCCAAAGTGTGTAGTGCATTTACCTGAAACACAGAGTGAGACACATGGCGAGTAAGACACACAGAGAGTAAGACACAAGGAGAGTGAGACACAGAGAGTAAGAGAGAGAGTGAGACAGATTCTTCACTTTGTACTCCAGTACCTCTGTTTCACTGATGCAACAGAATGTTGTGTCTATATGAACTCATAAGTGTGTGTGTGTGTGTGTGTGTGTGTGTGTGTGTGTGTGTGTGTGTGTGTGTGTGAGAGAGTCTCACTCGGTTATCAGGTGTATCCGGATGGGGCGGAGCCTCAGTCTGTACTACAGTGTGTGTGTGTGTGTGTGTGTGTGTGTGTGTGTGTGTGTGTGTGTGTGTGTGTGTGAGTGTCTCACTCGGTTATCAGGTGTATCCGGATGGGGCGGAGCTTCAGTCTGTACTACAGTGTGTGTGTGTGTGTGTGTGTGTCTCTCACTCGGTTATCCGGTGTATCCGGATGGGGCGGAGCTTTAGTCTGTACTACAGTGTGTGTGTGTGTGTGTGTGTCTCTCACTCGGTTATCAGGTGTATCCGGATGGGGCGGAGCTTTAGTCTGTACTACAGTGTGTGTGTGTGTGTGTGTATGTGTGTGTGTCTCTCACTCGGTTATCCGGTGTATCCGGATGGGGCGGAGCTTTAGTCTGTACTACAGTGTGTGTGTGTGTGTGTGTGTGTGTGTGTGTGTGTGTGTGTGTGTGTGTGTGTGTGTCTCACTCGGTTATCAGGTGTATCCGGATGGGGCGGAGCTTCAGTCTGTACTACAGTGTACAGGATGTCGTGGATGTGGTTGTTTAGGTGCATGACAGGATTAGCGATGACCGTTTTAGTCGGAGCGATGCTAGCCGAGAGAAGCGGCAGCGTGGTTGCCAACGGCAACGGCGACTGTAGCTGCTTCACTGTTGTCTCCTAGGAATTACGATGACATGTTACTATAATATCAAATAAAATTGCATAACACACACACACACACACACACACACACACACACACACACACAGACCTGCTGTGACTCTTGCAGAAGGAAGAGCAGCTCCATGCGGACCGAGGTGACTCCACCCCCTTTGGCCCCGTGCAGGCTGCAGTAGGTGAGAAAGACCCTGAGCAGCGCCTCATTCTTCCTCAGCCAGGCTTTGCGTCTCTCTGCATGAAGCTGTTTGGCCTGCAGTCTGCGCCGGTCCTGCAGGTGGCGCTCATACAC
>NC_139583.1:1389622-1392122 GCF_946808225.1 Silurus aristotelis | reverse complement strand
GCGCAACCAGGAACATCTGCTCGAGGCGGGTGAGTCCAGGCAGGCTGGAGTGCATTAGGTGAGAAGAGAGCACCTGAGCATGTTCAGGTCCGAAACAGGTAGGACCATACTGCGACAAATCGATCACACGAGTCTTCTTCTCCTTCTTCTCCACCTTGTCTGCCCAAGCAAAGCTGGCAAAGTCGTCAGTATTCACAGTGGGGTCCTGAAAGAGCTCGGCATACTGATTCTCGGAGGATGTCTGTGTCTCCCGCTCGGGACATTTGACGTCATCGGCTAACTTGTTTCTGTAAGACGTGTCGAGGTCAGCAGAGAGCAAGGCGTAGAGTGGGAGAGGAGGGATGGAGTTGATTTCCGTGTAATCTCGCCCACCATCTCTTCCAGCAACAATCGTATCCTTGGCAGTGCTTCCCGTCACGCTGATGGTGCGAGACAGATGTCGTCTAGCTCCACCCTCTCCCGCCACGGCGTCTCTCACCACGGCGACCTCGCCGGCGATGCACTTGACTAGGTGGGACAAGATGGCCTTTGCACGTCTCACCTTTCCCAAGTCCATCAGCTCCAAGAGCTGGGTGGGATGGTACTGAGGTAAGGTTGGGGACAGCGAATGCGCTGCTTCAAAAAGACCTCCATCTTGGATTACGGCAGGAACTCGAATCGAATCCTCTGGCATTTCGATCGCGCTCTTCTTCACCATGAAAGCATCATCGTTGTCTTCAGAGTCGCTGGGCTTCTTATCCTGGTACCACTGAGCGTAGACATGCATCTCACAGTCCATCCCGATGACCAGGATTCCATCTCGAACCCAGGAAAGAGAGACGGGAAGAGACGGCGTCCCGTCCACGGAGGAAACCAGATCGACAGAACGAAGGAGAACCCATCGAGAGCGGACGCCCTGTTTAACGCTGCCACCTAGAGGCAGAGTGACAACCGCCATGCCATCTTTCCCGCCGGTTTGCTCGGCGACAATGCCGGAGATCCGGCCATACATCAGAATGCTGGATCCAACTCCGACGGTGAGGATGTGTGAACCGTCTTCTTTGGAGAGCCAGTCCAGGTGCACAAAGTGTTTAATATTTGGGTTCTGTTTCCTAACAAACAAATCAGACTTGCTGTAAACCACCAGGTTGCTGTCCACGCTGATTCTGGGGTCTAATGTACTGTCAGGTTTCCCAAAATCATCTAGATGGATAGTCTGCTCCAGAACCCACTCTGACCCACCGGTGGACTCACACTCAAAGATGGAGACGTGCATGGAGAAGTCTTTGGAGCTCGGGCTAAGCTCAGTAGAAATCATCTGTTTGAAGGCCACAGCGAGACGGCCTGTGTAGGAGCAGCTGACGGCGACTGGGCGTCCCAAAACACTCAGGGCGCTATTGTTGTCCTCCTCCTCGTTCAGGAGGCACCACGGCTCCCAGCGGTATGGGGGAGAACCTTCTGAATCCACGGAGCACCGCCAAAACCGAACACGTCCGTCTGAGCACGCTGTCACGATCAGATATGGAGCCAAACACACCGGGTAAATGGAGGAAGAGCTCAAGTGACCTGGAGGAGGAAAAAAACCTCAAAATTATACAACATCTTTAATGGTGTATATCACAGTAACAATCTATGGTTTCTTCACAGTAATTTGCAGCGTACCTGCAGATGGTGTTGCGCGGATCACCTCCACCCCCAGAGGGAGCTCCAGAATGTGATTGTAGACAAGTGTGGAGCTGAGGATCAATTTGCTGGCGGACTGCAGGTTTGCCGAGGAAGATGAGCGAGGAAGAGGGCTCTGACTTGGGGTCGACTCAGGAGACGAGTCGGCGTTGGGTAGCATGTGTGGTACTGTCAGCTGGTTCTGGTACGGCTGCTCCTGTGGCGTGTCTTCTGCAGAAACAGTCGTTCACAACCAAAGATTTTATAGAAAACTGTGTGTATTTGAAAAATATCTATTCAGGTATTCCCCGATTTATGATGATGTGTTCTGATGACCCCACTGTAACCTAAAAATATGGTAAGTCGAGACATGGCCTAGTCTACCCAGGAGTCTTAAAGAATAGTATTATGGGGTAGGAATATATTATTTGTAAAAACAGAGCAATTTACACTACCGTATTGTGTGTGTATATATACATATACATACATGAGTTACAGCTGTGAAGCTCCACCCACAAGAACCTGCTGGAATTTGGTGGCCATTTTATTTAATTGCGGTGTCTAATAGTTAAAAATGCTTGCAAAAAAAATTTATGAAGAGCATTTATAGAAGAGCTGAGTCATACTAACAAGTAGATGTCTGATCAGATTACCAGACGTCTATTATAAAGCTAAGATCAGTAGCTGGGTTGGACTGATAGACATCTCTTAGGGCCAAGTCACGATTTTCACTGTTTTTTTCTTTCTCTCTGTGTGTGTGTGTGTGTGTGTGTGTGTGTGTGTATAATCCGCTTACCCACACACGCGTGCACAGATTTCAGATGAAGATGCCACATCTGCAGCACAGAGTTTCTGTTCT
>NC_139583.1:1369622-1377122 GCF_946808225.1 Silurus aristotelis | reverse complement strand
GGAGCCAAACCACGCTGACACACCAACATCTCACTTCTGTTGCTAAGCGGAGAACTGTAGTGTGAGTGTGTGAGTGTGTGTGAGTATGTGTGAATGTGGGTCTACAAAATACACCTTATTAAAGAGTCTGGAGAGGGAATATAAATCCATACAGGACACATCCTGCACAAGCCACGATGTCACTTCCTGTTTATTTCATACACATGTAGCAGAATCTTAAACTGCTTCATATTGTTTGGAGACACTGTGCATTACTCCATACCCAATAACACCACGTTCTCCAGTGACACAATTTTTATGCGTTTAGAGCTGCATTTCATGTGCGTTCGTGTTCTCGGTGACGTTACAGAAGCTTGTCGTGTTGCTGAGAAACCGCAAGAAGCCTCAGGAAACGTAACATGACAGATTTACCTCTGGAACTGGAGACTCCTTTCAACAATGTTAAATAAATATCTAAAAAGCTGGTTATCTTTGATGTCTATTCGAATCTTCTGACCAATCAGAATCCAGAATTCAAACGACAGCCTGTTCCAAAAGTATTGGGACATCAATGAGACATTTGGGTTTGAGATCATAAGGACCAGGCCTCACCGATGCAGTACTCTGGCAGGAGTCTGTGAATCCACAGCGGAGACACGGTGCACTGTATTTAATTAGGTTTTACATTACAGAGTGTCTGAGCCTGAGGGTGAGAAACAGAAGCAGTGTTTGGATCTGTTTCCTCATCAGTCTAAAAGCAGCAGCAGTGCTGATTCGATCCAAACACCACCCCACACTACAACGCACCACCCCACACTACAACGCACACTCAGCATTCCCATCTGAACTCCAGTGTACTGATGGAAATCCCCCTCAGCACAGTAAACACACCAAACGCAATTGTGGGGAAATGCTGACAAGAACTTCTCAACTTCAGTTTCAGAAGTTTTTCTCTCTGATCCCATCATGTGAGGTTGTGGTGGAAGGCAGGGCAGATCAGAGGAGCGGTGTGGAACGAGAGGGTTAACAGTGATGGGTGGAGCCTCTGACTGGGTATTGATCAGTGTGGATTAGAGAACAGAGACGAGTGCAGATGTGTGAACAGATGCTGTGTCAGATACTGATTACATCACTGTGGAGTAATCTTGCTTAAAAGAAGCATTCAGGAACTGAACCCTGACGCTCCGGCACACGGGGTCACGAGATACACCACACGGTCACGAGAGCAGAAGCATGGAAAATACAAAAAACCCCGAGAGCTGAGGAACATGCCTGAGGATTAATACATTTAGATAATCTTTTAAAAAATAATCCCTAATCTCAAACCCTTATTCCCTCTGTCCCAAACACTAGAGAATCTAGAGCACTGCCCTGCAATAATAATATTAATAATAATAATCAAATTTGTTACAGAATTCTGATTAAAAGTTTGTGTGTTTCTAAAATTGCTCCCGTTCTGAAATGCGGCCAGAAACTTTGTGTGTGTGTGTGTGTGTGTGTGTGTGTGTGTGTGTGTGTGTGTGTGTGTGTGTGTAAAACCGAAGACCCCTATTCTAGAAAGTCTGCAAAATAGACTGGAATACTTTAAGTGATAAGCAACATTGCCTTTTTCAGAAGTCCATTCTAGAACACTGATGCAACAAGCAGAGATTTGACATGCATACCCATCAGTGTTAAGAAAATGGCTTAAGAAATGGGATCTGTCCTGGTAAACCACATGAGAAAACTTTCAGACATCTGGAGGACATGGAACTAATTCAGATTCACTGCCGAAACTTTTCGTGATACCTTCCCAAGATCTGGGGTCAACGGTTCAGGATTGCCTTCCAACCCACATGTTTCATGCTCGAGAACATGAGTTCAGTATTCTGTTCTACTCCTGTTATAGAACCTGCAGTTGGTAGAACAAAACCATGAGGAACTGACAAAGAGGATCTCAGCGTACTTCTGTTCATCACCTGATCTAATGAACACCACGTCCTCGGATATATCACAGACATCAGTCCAGCAAGGACATGTCCCAAATCACACTGAGTAGTGCACATGAGTCTGGGACACTAGACAGGTTCTGCAGAGGGAATGAATCAGAGACGTCCGGTGAAGAAAATACTTGAAAGCATGTATATTTTTGGGTAGAGCGTGTGTGTGTGTGTGTGTGTGTGTGTGTGTGTGTGTGTGTGTGTGTGTGTGTGTGTGTGACGACACGGAGGATGTCTGATTATAGTTTTATCTAATTACACTGAGGGATCTGCTTTACATGGTTAAATATAATTAATAATTAGATGAATCAGACAGGATGATTAATTACACACCAGAACTGCACAATAACACATCAGTGTGTGACGCTGCACGTGTGTGTGTGTGTGTGTGTGTGTGTGTGTGTGTGTGTGTGTGAGATGACAACATTCCTGACACCGGGTCATTGTGTGATTGCGGAATCTCTCTCTCTCTGCAATACATCGCACTCACTTCCTCTTTCTTCAGCCATAAATCACTGCTACACTCATCACGGGCCCTAAACACAGAGGGGGCGAGTGGATTTAACACCACCTAGTCATCATCTCACACTCAGACATGATGTCCTATAAACCCTCTGGACTTTACACTGTGCACTATAGCTAGTGTCTCCTATGTAGTGCACTTGTGGTACCATCCAATAACACACTACCCTACAAGAGCCCGGATTCCTAACAGTATACATGTAGGACACTTGTAGGAGGGGCTGCGTCCCAAACAGCCGTCTACTGTACATGTAGTGCACTACAGAGATTATAAAACACACCACTCAAGTCACTCAGCTCTGCTCACTTAAAGAGGAATTGGGATTTAGTGCACTACACTGAGTGAATAATCTACACGTAGGTCCTCCCTACACCGAAGTGTGCACTCCTGAGGTCCACACACCAACCGCAACCGGTTCCCTCGTGTGATGATCTAGCACACGACTGGAGCCGAAGAAGAAGCATTAAAAAGGCAGATTGTTTTAAATTTTTGTGTTAATTGGAACACAGCCTGGGCATCCTAGCTGTTGGAGGTGATAATTAGAACGTTTTTTGTTCGAGATCCTGTGAACGTTTCAGACAAGGTGACGAATCACCTTCAGACTGGGGAAGCGAGCGCAGACGGTAAGTCCTGAAATACCCGTCATCATGGAGTCATCAGGGCAAAGAGAGCATTCTGAACATCAGAGCAAGTTCATGAGAGGTCAAACATACAGCACACGTCACAGTGTGCAAATGTCACGGTGAAAACCTCAGTCACGCAAATCATGCAAACGTCAGGAGGAAGACGCAGCAACGTCCTACTGAACTGCCTTGATGTCCTTCTAAAATACAGAGACGTCTCTCTGAAACACAGTGACACCCTTCTGTCTCACAGAAACCCAGCAACGTCTCTCTGAAAGGCAGCAAAGTGTCTCTAAAACACAGTGACACCCTTCTGTCTCTCTAAAACGCAGTGACGTCTCTCTAAAACGCAGTGACGTCTCTCTAAAACCCTGCGCCTTCTTTAACGTCTCTCTAAAACAGTGACAGCCTTTTTAACTGCCCTGATGTCCTTCTAAAATGCAGTGACGTCTCTCTGAAACAATTTGACATCATGACATGCATTGTGTTGTTCAACATGGTAGACATCCTTCTGCACACAGAAGTCATTCTAAACCACACCGCTATCACCCACCCCTCCATCTCCCACCCCACCCACCCTCCCCGCTATCACCCAATCCCTCTATCACCCACACCGCTTTCACCCACACCCCTATCTCCCACCCCAGCCATCACTCCTTCACTCACCCTCCATCACCCACCCCACCATCACCCACCCTCCTTTACCCACCCACCCCTCTATCACCCACACCGCTATCACCCACCCCTCCTTCACCCACCCCTCTATCTCCCACCCCACCCATCACTCTTTCACTCACCCTCCTTCACCCACCCCTCCTTTACCCACCCTCCATCACCCACCCCACCATCACCCACCCTCCATCACCCACCCTCCTTTACCCACCCACCCCTCTATCACCCACACCGCTATCACCCACCCCTCCTTCACCACCCCACCCTCCTTTACCCACCCTCCATCACCCACCCCACCCACCGCTCCTTCACCCACGCCACCATCACCCACCCCTCCTTCACCCACCCCACCCTCCTTTACCAACCCTCCATCACCCACCTCACCCACCGCTCCTTCACCCACACCACCATCACCCACCCCTCCTTCAAACACCCCACCCACCCCTCCATCACCCACCCCTCCTTCAAACACCCCACCCACCCCTCCATCACCCACCCTCCATCACCCACCCCTCCTTCAAACACCTCACCCACCCCTCCATCACCCACCCTCCATCACCCACCCCTCCTTCAAACACCCCACCCACCCCTCCTTCAAACACCCCACCCACCCCTCCATCACCCACCCCTCCTTCAAACACCCCACCCACCCCTCCTTCAAACACCCCTCCCACCGCTCCTTCACCCACGCCACCATCACCCACCCCTCCATCACCCACCCCTCCTTCACCCACCCCACCCTCCTTTACCAACCCTCCATCACCCACCTCACCCACCGCTCCTTCACCCACACCACCATCACCCACCCCTCCTTCAAACACCCCACCCACCCCTCCATCACCCACCCCTCCTTCAAACACCCCACCCACCCCTCCATCACCCACCCTCCATCACCCACCCCTCCTTCAAACACCCCACCCACCCCTCCATCACCCACCCTCCATCACCCACCCCTCCTTCAAACACCTCACCCACCCCTCCTTCAAACACCCCACCCACCCCTCCATCACCCACCCCTCCTTCAAACACCCCACCCACCCCTCCTTCAAACACCCCTCCATCACATCATGCAATCGTGTCTTTACAAACACGCGTCACACCGCACACGTAAGACGTGTTTGATGAAAAACAAGGTCATCTCACCGTGCGCGATGTGACGTCGCGTGACGTCACGCTGAACCGCACAGGTGTGTGTGTGTATACAGTGTACATTTCTGAACGCATAGGCCTGGATGTCATTCATCATGAAGGGGATGGAAAGGGAGGAATGGCGGCGGCGGCGGTATCGAGACACACACACACACACACACACACACACACACACACACAAATAAACGCGCACGCGTCACAACTGATGTGTATTGGTGTTGTGTCCGGTTGTTTATAATGAGAATAGACCAGGCAGTAGTGTGTGTGTGTGTGTGTGTGTGTGTGTGTGTGTGGACGGTACCGGATCCCCCTGCTACCTACCGTGAACGGGATGGCGTTAACGCTCCCAACCGAGTAGCAGCAGTCCCCCGGATTCACCGCTCCGGTCAGCACCTGGTGGAGATGCATCGCTGTGTGTGTGTGTGTGTGTGTGTGTGTGTTAACGATTATATTGTAATAATAATGATAATAATAATAATTCACACCGAGCCGATACTTCGCGGTCTCGGGAATCCCGTCCTCCTCGTCCTCGTCCTCCTCCTCCTCCTCTCTCTCTCTCTCTCTCTCTCTCTCTCTCTCTCTCTCTCCCTCTCGTGCGCGCGCTCGGCCTCTTTCTGAGAGAAAAACCCGTCAATGTCCCATCAGCCCCGGGTCCGCCCTCTATCTGTTTATTTATCTATTTATTTATCCGTTTATAAAGAAGACGCCATTACTGTGCTGTTATATGTTTTCGTTGTTCTTTATCTGAGACGCTTCGGGCTTCAACACCGGATTAAATAATAGTAATATAATAATAATAATAAAGAAAACTCCGCAGCAGACGAGCGCGCGCACGCGCGCACACGACACAGCACGCGAGCGAGACAGCCTCGTCCGCGTTGCGCATGCGCAGAGATCCCAATCCGACTCCCTCTTCCATCCTCCCCCTCCCCTCCCTGAAATAACCACGTGGTGTTTAGTAGTCGTGTTGTCTAGTAAAGGGAAGTTCGGATCATTTTAGTGACTCGGTTCTTTGAATCACATTCATTAAAATGAACGAATCGTTTTTTTTTTGTAATTTACTTCATAATTTCGTTCCTTTGAAAATAAAATGGTGCATTAGCGATAATCAGATCTGCCAACACGTCTACATACACCCACTTTAACTACAGGTCCAGTAAGAAAAGAAAAGACACTGCAGATCAGGATGAATAATGATGAACACTATGAGTAGCTTCACCTCTCATATCTTCTGGTCCGTGTCCTTCGTTCTTTTGTCAACTGACTCCCATAATTATTTTAACAATAATGTCAAGATTCCGAACAAAACAATCTCCCTGTTTCCTGTGTAATAATCTTTTTTTATTAAAATAAATGAATAAAGATATTGGGGTTTGGGAATGTGTGTTTAACATTGTGTCAGTGAGGAATATGACATAACATAATGGAGTGAACACATAAAGAGCCCCTGATCACTGGGTGGTCACATGTCTTCTGACTGATCAGTTTAATCTCTTTAGTTTCGAAGAAAATCCCACCCTCCCATTTTAGGTGTTTTTTCCAACATGGTCTCCATCAGTATGAAGACAACTGCAGTGTGGCTGTCAGTAATGTACCGTATATAAATCACTCCATCACCCCGGCACATGACCAAAACTCCAGAGGTAAAGAGGACCTGAAAATCATACCTGAGTAAAAGTATAGAGACCTTACTGCAAAACTCACTGCAAAACTCACTGCAAAACCTACTGCAAACTCACTGCAAAACCTACTGCAACATCTCACTGCAAAACTCACTGAAAAATCTACTGCAAACTCACTGCAAAACTCACTGCAAACGTACTGCAAAACCTACTGCAACATCTCACTGCAAAACTCACTGAAAAATCTACTGCAAAACTCACTGCAAACCTACTGCAAAATCAAATTTCAATATGACTTGAGTAAAAGTCAGCGCTGTTCAATATTTCTCACAAATGGCTGGTGTGGGTCAACCGATCAAGGGCCACGCCTCTCCCACACAATGCAAATTTAAATATTCATGATGAAATAAGTTTTTTCTGAAATTCATGGGCTGTATTTAACTCGATCAGCATGTTGACTTCGCCAGGGTTTAATTTAAATTGATTCTGTAGGCAAATTAAAATCTAACTAATGTAATCAGTGAAAGTGAGCAGGGATTCAATTAGTTTTCCAGCAAAATGAAGTTTCTTTAAAACAATATTATGACCCCTTTTTAAAGTGTGCAATAAAGTTTTCACATCAAATAAGAAATGAATTTTATCAAATTTTAAATATTGACTTTTTACATGTACACCACAGAGCGCTTTATGACTTTTGAGAGACACATGTTTCTTTTGTTTCTATTCAACAAACTCAGTAATGTGACGGTCTGAAGACCAAACAAATTTATAAAGGTCCAGATGTTCCACTTTATTTTTAGTGACAAATCCTCCCTTAGCGTGAAGAACAGCTTTCCTCACTCTCAACATCCGACACTGCGTTTCTTTACACATTCAGCTGAAATATTTTGGATATTTCATATTTATATAAAATGGATGGGTTCCCCTTTTGAGTCTGGTTCCTCTCAAGGTTT
>NC_139583.1:1362122-1367122 GCF_946808225.1 Silurus aristotelis | reverse complement strand
GTTCAGAAAGGAACGATCTACTTCAAAACTAGAAGCAAAGTCAAGTCTGATTCTTGGCCCTTCATAGGAAAAAGATTTAAGCAACTCTGATAATTAGGAACTCCTCACATCCCAGTCACAAACTGTTTAACCTTTTTTCATCCAGGAGATTCAGATACAGGTTCAGGGCCTGCTTTTTTCCTACAACCATCACCCTACTGAACTCTACACTACACTGCTAGGAAACTGATGGTAGTGGTGCTGGTACTGATGGTCCACTCTGGCACCAAGGTGGTGGTATGAACTTCCCCTAGATGTCCGTACAGCAGAGTCCCTGACTATCTTTAAGCAACGATTGAAGACCTACCTCTTCCTGAAACACTTAAATTAGCACTTTCCAAGTTTGCTTTGTAGAATTCAAGAGTTATATTTATATTAAGTTTGTAATCTTGCGTACCAGTGTAGATTTATTCATTACTAGAGACTTAAAGCACTTTTGTACTTCGCTCTGGATAAGGGCGTCTGCTTAATGCCGCAAATGTAAATGTAAATGTAAATGTGATGTCCACTCTGTAGCATCTCTGTATAATTATAACTGTATAGAACTGTAAATTCACATCATATTCTAGATTATCTTATAAATCTGTATACTGTACACACTGTGTATTATCTGGATACTGTTGATACATTGTTCACTTATACACACATCTCACACACACACACACACACACACTATTCTCAGTGTTGAGTGCAAGATTGTTGATGGCACACCACATTGTCAGGTGCCAAACTTCTTTCATCCTTTCATTTTTGTTACTGATAAGGGCTACCACCGTGGTGCCATCTGCAACTTGATAATGAAGTTTGAGCCATGCTCAGGTGTGCAGTCATGGGTAAAGACAGAGGGGTAGGATAGGGCTTAGAACACAGCCCTGTGGCACACCATTGTTTAAGGTGAGGATGAAGGGGATGCAGATGTTGATCCTAACACACTTTGGTCTTTTAGTAAAAAAAGTCCAAGGTCCAGTTGCAGAGGCAGAGGCTAATGGCAAGATTATGAGTTAAGAGATCACTTTGGAGAGATCACTTTTAAGAGATCACTTATGGATGATCATGGAGAAGTAGATGCCGAGTGTTTAAAGGCCCTGGCATGGAGAAGCTGATGCTGGATCTATGATGATCACAAATTGTTCTGTATTGTTGAAAGATTTATGACCAAACTTTTGATGTCACCCATATGAGGATGGGTTCCCCTTTAAGTCTGGTTCCTCTCAAGGTTTCTTCCTCATATCATCTAAGGGAGTTTTTCCTTGCCACTGTCGCCACGGCTGCTCATCAGGGACAAACGCACACCATTCACCTTCACTGTTGTTTTCTGTAAAGCTGCTTTGAGACAATGTCTGTTGTGAAAAGCGCTATACAAATAAACTTGACTTGACTTGACTTGACTTTGGATCAGATCACAGTATTAAATGCAGAACTGCAATTGATTAATAACATCCCGACATTTATGTTGGATGGGGGCGATTACATTTTCACATAGTCCCAACTTTCAAAATGAATCCTTATGAAATATAAAATGAAATAATTGTTTTAAAACTGCTTTTTGTATTTACTCAGGTTACCTTTGTGTAATATTAAAAATAGCTTGATGAGCTAAATTATTTAAGTGTGACAAATATGCAAATAAATACAAAATCTTAATAATCCATAAAAAACAGTCACACCACTGTATATAAGCAACCAGTTTGTAATGGAAAATTTAATTTCTTATTTAATTTTTACCTGACATTTGCGTCTTTCCATCTGTCCATGTTATTTTTGTGTCATTAATGTTAAATGTCATAATGTATGCTGTATTTTAAAGTGATGCATCCTTTGTAATGGCACCCCTGTGCGCTCACACACACACACACACACACACACACACACACACACACACACACACACACACACACACACACACACACACACACACAATCTGTGAGAGAGGCGAGCGGACGCCGAAGAGGCGTCTTGAATCATATATGAAAATGTTATTTAAAATGTTTTACTCGTATCATATCTGTATTTGTATAATAAAGGCGGCTTTTCTTTGTTATTATTGCAGCCTAATGATTTGTTGGATTCACCACCAACCAACAGAACAGCACATTCACCATAACCTAAACATTAATCCTTTGATCTCAATAGCAATAAATATATAAAATATCATAATGATAATATAATAAAGCTCTTTAATAGGTGATGTTTCTCTCGATGTGCAGAACAAAAATAATAAACTAATCTTTTCATTAGAAGGTAAAATAAATGCATTTAAAATCATAATAAAATCTCCACAATAACACTGGTAGTCACTCCGACACTCCTCCATGGGGTGTCCACCCTCCCCCTCAGCTTTTTTATTTTCAGAACCTTAACACACGCCCTGTAGAGCAGCTTCCCCGTCACTGACCCAAAGTCCATCTCCCCTTCACCCCAGCACTACAGGAGGGGGCGCTCACACCCGTCGAGGTCAGGAGCTATGGGAAAAAGCTGGGGAAAGGGTTCATCCTCTGCAAGACCAGCTTCAGTTTGTTGATAGTCCATCAGCTGAACACGCTCCTCTGATGTTGGTGCAGATCTCCAGCAGTGTAGGAGCTGATTGACAACACGCAGGGACCTCAGTCCCATACGCGCTGCCATGTCCTCTGCCCTCGACAAGTCTGACCCCATGATGTTCTCACGCTCCTGGAGCGTTACGATGCCTGAGGAGACTAGAGTTCTGGTCAGTGCAGGAACGGTCACACTGGAGATGTCCAGTCACCGGCCGTAAACCAGAGGCTCCTCCAGCAACCAGTGTAGTGTTCGACAGCATTTGTTCTGTTTTTTAAAAAGTTTTTTAAAAAGTTCCAGATTTTAAAAAGTCCACGGTAAAACATTGGTAATCCAGAAACGTCCAGCATTTTTGTGTCCATAAAAAAAAACAAGGCTCTTTTCAGCCCCAGTCCTCCAACTGTGCGTAATAATCCACTGGTTGCTGCTCTCCATACCATGTCTCTGGATGAACTGGTGGCGGAATGCTGCAGCTCTGGTGGACAGCTGGACCAGCCAGTGCTCTCCTTCTTCTTTTGGCAGATGAAGAACACTCTAAGGAATCCAGTGCAGTTTGTCCCAAAAGAAATCCACCAGCAGGGCCTGGATGTTTCCCAGCAGGTTCGGTGGAGGATCGACGCAGGTTAGCTTGTGCCAGAAGGACGACGCGGCGAGGTTGTTGATGACAAGCGTTCGCCCCCTGTAGGACATCTTTGGGACCAAACATCTCCACCTGTTCAGTCTGCCTTTCACATGCTCTACAGAACCTTCCCATTTTTTATAAAAAAAAAATCATTGCCCCCCCCAGGTAGACACCCAAGTATTTAAAACTCTTCTCAATCTCCAGAGAGTACTACATACCTGAGAGGGAACAGCCTTGCCTTGCCTTGCCTGATCCCTCTGTACACTCTAAAAGGAGCACATAAACCACCGTTGACCTTCAGAACACTCTCAATCTCACTGTACAGCACCCTGATCACGGCTCTGAAACCAGGGTTGAACCCAAAGCTTTCCAGCACCTTCCACAAGTATTCATGCTCAACCCGGTCAAAAAGCATTTTCCTGGTCTAGGAAAATCAGACCAGTCTTTAAACCCATAATCCCGGAGACGTCCAAAAATGTCACAAATTAGGTATATATTGTCAAAAATCGACCTGCCAGGCACACAGTACGTCTGGTCATGGTCAATGATCTGCTCAATCACCTTCATCAGTCTTGATGCTAATGCTTTTGACAGCAGCTTGCAGTCAGTGCACAGTAGTGACACTGGGCACCAGTTCTTCAGCTGGGTCAGGTCTCCCTTCTTTGGCAGCAGGGTCAAGACGGCTCTCCTGCAGCTTGATGGGAGCTGACCACCTTTCACACTCTCTCTTAGGACCTCCAGCACTTCCTGCCCTATAACCGCCCAGAACGCCTAAAAGAACACAACATCTATTTCTGGCGCCTGCCCATTCTTCATAAACTGAAAAAGAACTTATAAGGAGCATCCATCTCAGTGACGCTTCTAAAGCATGAGCAGACCAGCACCCCCTCTACTGCAGTGTCCAACAGGTCGTTCATTTTGGCTTTTTTGGTTTTGAGGGCTTCAATATGCCCTTGATTTCCTGTGGCCTCCAAACACTGGAGTTCCACCGTCTCTATCTCCAGAGCTTTCAGAAATCTGGCAATGTCTCTTGTGACATTGAGAGTTTATTGTTGACAGAAAATTTAATTTGTGCCTTTGTCACATCCCACCACTGCTGTAGGGAGATAAAAGCTCCTTCTCACGTTTTAACCAATTCCATAAAAAAATAAAAGACTCTCTAAAATTAGCATCTTCTAGAAGTGTGGTGTTAAAATGCCAGTAGCTGCTCTTAGGTTTAATATTCTTTTTACTGATGGTGCACTGGACCATACAGTGATCTGAGATGCCTACTGGAAAAATAAAACATCTTGTAAAAAAAAGTTAAGTTGATCCTTAAAACAATAAAAGTGATCTAATCTCACCAGGAAGAGCGTGTTATGTCTCACGTGTACTGTCTCTGTTTTTAATGAAAATTTCTCCATGCTTCACAGAGATCGTGGGTCTCCACCAACTCCCACAGGTGCTTACGGGAAGCTACATGAGGCTCTGCATGATTTCTGTCTATATTGTCTGCTGTTCAATTAAAATCTCCTCCCAAAACTAAAAACTCTGCAGTGCTGCAGTTTAAAATAACATTGTTAAGTTTGTGTAAAAACTTCATTCTCTCCACTGCACTGGTGAGAGCGTCCACACAGATAAACACTAAAACCTCATTCTCATTAAAAACATCTACATTTAAAAGCCTCCCATTTAAAATTCCCTCTTGTAAGAAACAGGAATATAATTGTGATTAAAAAGCAGGGCAACACCAGGTTAAAATCACAAACTCGTCCCACTCCTTCACCCAATCAGCAGTGTTACTGCCGCACTGTGGGTCTCCTGC
>NC_139583.1:1337122-1359622 GCF_946808225.1 Silurus aristotelis | reverse complement strand
CTCACCAGGATCAAGATAAACTGATAAAAAAAAGACATTTGAGTTTCTGAATTCATGTCAAATGATTGAGAGAAAACCAGAAGCTCTGAAATGAGTTACCAGGAGGAGCAGGGAAACACACAATGGTAAGTGAGAAGAAAACACAATGTTCTGTAATTTCTCACTTTTAAAAAGCTGAGCAGCCGCTGCAGGCTTCTCTCATTATCATCTCTTCAGTTTGAAGGAAATGGAAACGCTTGGTATTGGGAGAAGTTTACAAAATGGTCCAGAAATTGAATGGAGATTGAAACATATAATGCTGGAAACCTTCTGGTTAATGTTCAAATCTTTCATTTAAAAGTGTCACATTTCAGTTTAGGATGTTTTAAGAAATCACAGTCACTGACCTACAAAATAAACTTGAAATAACATAATAAATTCTATGATCAAAATCAGAACCAAGACCAGTAATAAAAACATTTGTATCTGCTCTTCAGTGGAACTGGGAAAAGACCACATTCTCCTGTATCCAGCTGTGTGTCCTTTAAAAGTGACCAGTCGATGCCAGACTTTATCACCTTTAAAGATGGAACAGAGCTTCAGGAACGGTATTGTTGTTGCTTCCTCTTGTTTGTCATAATCTACATTTAAATTCCATGATCAGGTTTTAGAGTGAGCTGTGGTTTGTGGATAGTAAAATAGATGTCTGAAAAAGATAAAAGACTTTAAAAACCTCTTCTCTTTTGTCTCTTTCCCGCCCATTGGTGTTAAAATGCTGACTGAATTTGAGAGTGTTGTAGATATTTTCTGAATTTAAAATGCAGCTGTTTCACCAGATGTGAGACGAGTCGAGAATCAGGAGTAAAAGTTAAAAAAGTACACATTTGATATTAGGAGAAATTTACTAAATGGTGCAGAAATGGGAGCAACACAGTTTCCTTCAGTTTGGGTTGTTTAAAGAAAACGCAGTCACTGACCAACAAAATAAACTGAATAAAAACATCTAAAGAAAATCTTTAATCAGAACCAACAGAACCAAGACCAGGACTAAACTTTGTGTATCTACTCTTTAGTGGAACTGGAGAAAGACCACATTCTCCTGTATCCAGCTGTGTGTCCTTTAAAAGTGACCAGTCAATGACACACTTCATCGACTTTAAAGATGGAACAGAGCTTCAGGAAAGGTATTGTTTCATATTAATCACTATTCTATTGTTAATTGTTCAACTCATGCAAAGTTACATTTTGTTTTCATTTCAGTTTTTTGGAATTGTGGGTTCTTTTAAACATCTGGCACAATCATGACTGTGCCAAATTTCTCAAACCCCCGGGAGGTCAAAGGGCATTATAATGTTGTTGGCTCTGTCTTTACTCTTAAAACTTGTCGTTGTTAGAGTCAGTGTTGCAGGACACTTGGTGCGCTTTAAAATGTACAAAGGGCTGCTGGGTTGGGCAACTCTAAGTAAGATGGTGTAGTATAGCTGGGTTGGGCAACTCTTAGTAAGATAGTGTAGTATAGCTGGGTTGGGCAACCCTATGTAAGATGGTGTAGTATAGCTGGGTTGGGCAACTCTAAGTAAGATGGTGTAGTATAGCTGGGTTGGGCAACCCTATGTAAGATGGTGTAGTATAGCTGGGTTGGGCAACCCTATGTAAGATGGTGTAGTATAGTTGGGTTGGGCAACCCTATGTAAGATGGTGTAGTATAGCTGGGTTGGGCAACTCTTAGTAAGATAGTGTAGTATAGCTGGATTGGGCAACTCTATGTAAGATGGTGTAGTACAGCTGGATTGGGCAACTCTATGTAAGATGGTGTAGTATAGCTGGGTTGGGCAACCCTATGTAAGATGGTGTAGTAAAGCTGGATTGGGAACCCTATGTAAGAGGGTGTAATATAGCTGGATTGGGCAACTCTAAATAAGATGGCAAAAAATGCCACATACCCTTTTGTTCATAATGTGTTCATAATCCAAGTTAATCCAAGTTATCCTAAATATAATCATCTAATCATTTCTGCTGAGTGTTTGACACTTTGAATGGATACATTTTTTTCAGTAATTTTTAAGTATTTAGGACATTTAAAAAAAATATTTTACAAATAAATGTTGAAATTATGAAGAGCAAATAGGATCCTTAGATATGAGCAGATTAGAGTGTTTACAGTTGGACAGAGAGGCAAGTGGTTTAATGTACAAATCCTCTGTTAATCTCAAACACTTTTAAATGCACTCACATGATTATATAAAACAGGTATATCTATTTATCGATTTATTTATTGTTGAATGATGTGTACTAACTGATCTTTTGCTGCACAGCCGTGTTTGCGTAGCACAAACTCATACTTTCAGGCAACGTGCTGCTAAAAATCCTCACAGTGCAGCGTGTAGGGTGAAGAAAATTCACTCATCAGCAGGAGGGTTTTGTGTTAAACAACTGCAGTGGGTTTAGAAATTCAGGGAGCAGATGCCGTCTCTAATCAGCCTTTCAAAGTATTTGCTGACAGTTGCGGTCGGATCAACAGGGTGTCGGTCATTCAGGCTCCAGTATATTTGGATTGGGATTCAGCATTTCTTATTGTGCCATCGCTGTGTTTCCTGTGCCCTGAACCAATTCCTCCATGAGAAGATAAAAACTGACAATGTTTGTTTTTTCACAGAAACCAAAAACAGAAACCAAAAACCATCTGTGGAAATGTGGAATCCATATTCAAGGTTTGTGTGTGTGTGTGTGTGTGTGTGTGTGTGTGTGTGTGTGTGTGTGTGTGTGTGTGTGTTACTGTATATTATCTATTTTTAATAAAAAGTAGATTAACTTAAACAGTTCACTTTACAGTTATTAAAGTTACAGTTACAGCAGTATAATGTGTAACCAGATAAGAGTTATTAAAGAGTTTAGAGTTTATTTTATTCTGTTTTTAATTCAACTCTACTTCTATTATTAAATACATTAATATTATTAAATTAAATACATGTATTAAATATATGACTCCTATCAGAAAACTGTTTTTAATCAGTGTATATGGAGTTCACTCTACACGCACCTGTAATTAAAAAATAATTTAAAAAATCGCATTTTATTTGTCACACACACACACACACACACACACACACACACACACACACACACACACACACACACACACACACACATACACACACATACACATACAGAGTACAACATGCAGTGAAATGCTTTTTACGACTGTCCGGCATTCGAGCATAGAAAGGAATGGAATATAAAGGGAATGGAATGAGAATTAAAAATAAAACCAAGAAAAAATATGGTAGATAAATAAAAGTGAAGATGGAGAGAGAGAGATCCAGTTCTAGATCCTGGGTGTTTCCTGGATTAAACTCTAAATGGCCTGAGATAAGAAGTTTTGCTATTTTCATAAAGAAAATTGCAGTTGGGATGGCTGAGGTCCTTCACAATCTTCCTGGATCTGAGCCTGCACCGCGTGCTGTAGATGTCCTGCAGGTTAGGGAGCTCGGTGTGGATGGTACTTTCAGCTAACTGAACCTCCCTCTGGAGGGCTCGCCTATCCTGCATGGTGCTGTTCCCGAACCAGAAAGTGATGCTACCCATCAGGACACTCTCAATGGTGCAAGTGTAGAAAGTCTTTAGCACCTGAGAGGGTAGTTTGAAGTCCCTTAAGCGTCTCGGATGGTACAGACGTTGCCGGGCTTCTTCATCAGGGTGTTGATGTGACAGGACCAAGACGGGTCTTGTGTAATGTGAACACCTAGGGTTCAAACTGTACACTCTCTCCACTGGGGTCCTGTTGATGTTTAGCGGTTGGTATGACCGCTCCTGCTTCGTGCTGAAGTCCACGATCAACTCCTTAGTCTTGCTGACGTTCAGGAGAAGGTTGTTCTCCTGGCGCCATCTCTCCAGGTTTTAAACCTCCTGTAGGTATGCCGTCTCATAATTGTTGGAGATCAGGCCCACCACAACAGTGTCATCAGCAAACTTGATGATGGTGGTGGAATTGGAAGTGGCCACACAATCATATGTGTGCAGTGAGTACAGCAGGGGGCTCAGAACACAACCCTGGGAAGCTCCAATGCTGGGGGTGAGGGTGGATGAGGTGTGTTTGCCCACCCATACAGATTGTGGTCTGTCTGTCAGGAAGTTGGAGATCCATTTACACAGGGGTGGGCTTAGTCCCAGGACCTCCAACTTAGAGGTGAGCGAGGAGGAAATTATGGTTTTAAACGCTGAACTGTAGTCCACAAACAGCATCTTTTGCATAATTCTCTTTTCTGTAGCCTAGGTGGCTCAACGTAGTGGGCAGGAGATGAGCAATGTTTCCTCAGTAGAGCGGTTCTGGCGGTACGCGAACTTTAGTGGATCCAGTGTGTCTTTTAGTGATGCAGTGATGAAGTCTCTGACCAGTATTTCAAAGCACTTCATCACTACTGAGGTCAGGGCTACAGGGCAGTAGTTGTTGAGGCAGGTGGGCTGGGGCTTCTTTGGGACAGGAACAATGGTGGACTGTATGAAGCATGAGGGGAAAACAGACTGTTTCAGTGAATGGTTGAATATCTCAGTGAACACCGGTGCTAGCTGGTCAGCGCAGGCTTTCAGAATCCAACCAGTGATGCCATCTGGTCCTGCTGCCTTCCTGGTATTCACTCTATTGAATGCCCTCCTCATGTCATACTCCGAGATGGTGAACGTGCTCTCTGGCTCTATCAATGTGCATGCCGTTTGTGCCGCTAGCGTGGTTAGCTGCAGCCTCGAAGCTAGCATAAAAGATGTTTAGCTCGTTTGCCAGAGAAGCATCCACATTCCCCATTCTAGAGGATTGTGTTTTATAGTCCGTGATGGTTCTTAGTCCCTGCCACAGGCTCCTAGAGCCACCATATTGGAACTGTGACTCTAGTTTCCTCCAATAGCGGCACTTTGCTTCCTTCACCTCTCAGTGCACACTGTAAGACGGAGCCTTGTACTCGTCCATGTCCCCGGTGGCGAGCCCCATGTTGTAGGCAGCGGTGCGGGATTTTAGAGCATTGCGGATGGTTTCCTATGGCTTCCAGCTGGGAAATGTTCTGATGGTGGTTTTCTGCACCGTATCTGCTAATTTCCCGATGAATCCCCCAACTGCTTTTGTAAACATGTTGACGTCATCAGAGCGTGTCCGCTTGAGGTGGAATACAAACGGCACTATGACCGAGCTGAATTCCCGAGGTGGAAAGAAGGGCCATCATTTGATGGTTAGTAGTTCCAGATTTGGTATGCAGGAGCGTGAAAGAGGAACGATGCTTGCGCTGTTCACCATCAGACACACTCCTCCTCCCCTTCACTTCCGCGACATCCAGTACCGCTGGGTTCAGCCATGTCTCCGTGAGGCAAAGAAGGTTGCACTCCCGAAGGCCCCTTTGGAACTTGACCCTTGCCCTGAGGTCGTCAAGCTTGTTTCCCAGTGACTGGACATTGGCTTAAAGGATACTAGTTAAGGGAGCGCGGTGTACGCGTGCCCTCAGCCTGTTCCTGATGCCGGCTGGTTTCCCTCGCAGACGCCGATACGGGTCGTGTCTCCTTTGTTCATCCTTAGGTTCTCGCAGCATGGGTCCGGGTTTAAAAACGGCGAAAGGTGAGTGGATTGTACACCAATAGAGATAAGAGCGGCTCTGTCATATCTAATGATGACCATCTTGTATAAGTAGTATGGTAACTATGTAAATAAAGACATAAAATAAACAACAAAAAAAGACGGTACAGCAGCCGACCTCCCCGGCGCCATCTTGAAATAATTCAGCTGTTATTAGAAACATATCAGAATCAGCAAATAAATACCTCATGACCAATCAAAATGCAGAATTTTACAGCAGTGTGGTATAAAATGCATGTAACTGATCATATAGTTTATTTATTTATGTATCTGCTTAATAATAGTAGTAAATGTTGTTTTTTTCAGGAGCTGAAGCACAAAGTCATCATACTATTGAAGAATGAGCTGAACAGGTTCAAGAAGCTGCTGAGTACTGATTATCCAGCATGCTCTGGGGAGGAGGAGGAGGAGGATCTGCAGTGTATTAAAGAGGGTGTGCTGAAGATCACAGTGCAGGTCCTGAAGACCATGAAGCAGAAAGATCTTGCAAACAGACTACAGATCAGTAAGAGTTTTAGTTTTTTACAATATTCTATCATTTTGAAGGAAACACACTGGACCCCTGGTCTATATTATTATACTGATCTTCATCCTCATGACTAATATTGAATTTCACATTGTGTCTGGTGTTTAGACATGAAAATATTCATCATCAAATCTCTCTGTTTGTTAGAACTCGCCTCTGTGTATCAGCACAAACTCAAATCCAAACTTCTAGATAAATGTAGAAGAATTAATGAAGGAATCTCACAGCATGGAACATCAACACTTCTGAACCAGATCTACACAGATCTTTACATCACAGAGAGTTGGAGTGGAGACGTCAATGATGAACATGAGGTGAGACAGATTCAGACAGCATCCAGGAGACCAGAAACTGAGGAGACACCCATCAAATGTAATGATCTCTTTAAAGACAAGTCCATTAGAAGTGTGCTGACTAAAGGAGTAGCTGGAATTGGAAAAACAGTCTCTGTGCAGAAGTTCGTTCTGGACTGGGCTGAAGGAAAAGTGAATCAGGACGTCCTCTTCCTGTTTCCACTTCCCTTTAGAGAACTGAATCTGGTAAAGCAGGGAAATTTTAGTCTGATGAACCTTCTTCATCGGTTCTTCCCTGAAATTAAGGACCTGGAGGTAATAGACAGTGATGCCTACAAAGTCCTGTTCATCTTTGATGGTCTGGATGAGTGTCGAATTCCTCTATATTTCCGGAACAATGAGATGTTGTGTGATGTGACAGAGTCAGTCTCAGTAGATGTTTTGCTGACGAACCTCATCAAGGGGAATCTGCTTCCCTCTGCTCTCCTCTGGATCACCACTCGACCAGCAGCAGCCAGTCAGATCCCTCCTGAGTATGTAAACCAGGTCACAGAGGTACGAGGGTTCAGTGATCCTCAGAAAGAGGAGTACTTCAGGAAGAGGATCAGCGATCAGAGCCTGTCCAACACAATCATCACACACATGAAGTCTTCCAGAAGCCTCTTCATCATGTGTCACATCCCAGTCTTCTGCTGGATCTCAGCCACTGTTCTAGAGAGAATGTTGGGTGAAGCAGAGGGTGGAGAGATCCCCAAGACTCTCACTCAAATGTTCACACACTTCCTGATCTTTCAGATCAAACACAAGGACCAAAAGTACCATCAGAAAAGTGACATTGATCTTCCGCAGACCAGAGAGAGTATCCTGGCTTTGGGAAAACTGGCTTTCCAACAGCTGGATAAGGGAAACCTGATGTTCTATGAGGAGGACCTGAGAGAGTGTGGTATTGATGTTACAGAAGCGGCCGTGTACTCAGGAGTGTGTACTCAGATCTTCAGAACAGAGTCTGGACTCCACCTGGGGAGGATGTTCAGCTTTGTGCATCTGAGTGTTCAGGAGTTTCTGGCTTCATTATTTGCATTTCTCTGTTTCCTCGACAAACAAATTCCAAAAGAACAAACCACAAATCTGTCTGGTCTTTTCAACACATCAGAAATGTCTGAGTTCCTCAGGAGTGCAGTGGACCAGGCCTTACTGAGTGAAAATGGACACTTGGATCTTTTCCTCCGCTTCCTTCTGGGCCTCTCAGTGGAGTCTAATCAGAAGCTCATTGGAGGTCTGCTGACACACACAGGAAGCAGCTCTGACTGCCAAAAGGACATTGTTCAGTACATCAAGTTCAAGTTTGAACAAAATCCATCTCCAGAGAGATTAATTAATCTGTTCTACTGTCTGAACGAGTTACATGATGATTCACTAGTGAGGGAGATCCAAAGCTACATGAACTCAGGACGTCTCTCTGAAGCTGAACTCTCACCTGCTCGGTGGTCTGCTCTGGTCTTTGTGTTGCTGACATCAGAGGAGGATCTGGAAGTGTTTGAGCTCCAGAAGTTCATAAGATCAGATAAATGCTTTAAGAGACTGATACCAGTCGTCCAGCAGGCTACAAGAGCTCTGTAAGTAAAAGCTGTTAGTGATACTGGTGTCAGGTATCAGTCTGATCCATTTACTCATGAAAAATATGTGTGAGAGAGAAAAGTGTGTTTGTGTTTATGAAGGTCTCAGTAATTAATGAGTTCCTCTGCCATTTTCTCCTTTCAGACTCAGTGAGTGTAATCTGACAGAGAGAAGCTGCTCAACTTTACACACAGTTCTCAGCTCAGAATCCTCCAAGCTGACTGAGGTGGATCTGAGCAGGAATCCTCTGGAGAACTCAGGAGTGAAGCTGCTTTGTGCTGCACTGAAGAGTCCAAACTGTAAACTGGAGACACTGAGGTACATAATTTTTATATCCAGCAACATTACTAACAAGAAAATCCCAGAGTGAGAATATGGTGGTGTCTGGACATGTTAAGTGAATAAACTATAAATATTTAAATAAACAGATTCATATAATTCTATTCTATAAATTACTACTGATTACCTTCTAAATGTGTTTTCTCTTCAGTAAACTTTTGGTCTTGTGGCCAAAACTAGAACTTTGTATTGGTGACGGAACTTCACTGGGAAATCTCACAATCTGTAGCTTTAATTGTGTTTATTACGTGTTAATTGTGTATTTTATTTTCTCTTTAGACTTTCAGACTGCAGTATAACAGAGGAAGGATACACTGCTCTGGCTGAAGCTCTGAGATCATCACACCTGATAGAGCTGGATCTCAGAGGGAACGATCCTGGAGAATCAGGAGTGAAGCTGCTCACTGATTTACTACAGGATCCAAAACATAAACTAAAGACACTGAGGTGATTCTTCACTATCAGTTATATATTTAGAGTGTTATTGGAGTGTAATAGTATTAACAGTGTGTTTGTGTTTTAAACACGGTGTAATTGTGTTCACTTTAATCCACATTATTTGATGCCACTGTACCTTACAGTCATGTGAAGTTTTGCTGTTACATTTCTATAATCTAGAAGTGAATCAGTTCCTTATTGTTCTCATTACACAGTTTTAACATGCAGCATTATTTTTCTCTACAGATTGTTGAAAAGTGCTGATGCAGCAGAAGCCCTCAGATCTCTTAGTAAGATTGTAGGTGAAGACCCCCTACTGCACAGGGAACTGGATCTGAGCAGGACAACACCTGGAGACGTCAACGTGAAGAATCTCTCAGCTCTGCTGCAGGATCCACATTACAGACTGCAGAAACTTACGTAAGAAACAACACACACATACAGATCTCTATTTTCATCCTGCTGTAAGAGCAATTAGTGTAACATTTCACATTTCCACTTTCTGTTCACACACACACACACACACACACACACACACACACACACACACACACACACACACACACACACACACACTGTCTCTGTCTCTCTCTGTCTCTCTCTCTCTCTCTCTCTCTCTCTCTCTCTCTCTCTACAGATTATGGAACAGTATAAGTGATGAATCCTGTGCTGATGTGGCTTCAGCTCTCTGTACAAATCCATCACACATCAGAGATCTGGATCTGAGTTGGTGTGAACTGAGAGACTCAGGAGTGAAGAAACTCTGTGATCTACTGAAGAAACACGAGTGTAAACTGGAGACACTGCGGTGAGAAACTCAGTGATGAAACACATTAAGTTGTGTAATAATGCAGAATATGAGTGTTAGTGTGTGAACAGATATAAAAAGATTAATTTTAAAGAGTGTAAAAGTGCATGATGTCCTGCAGTAAACTGTACATTGAAGAAAATCCTGTCATTTCTATTGTAATTTAATACAGTGAAATTCTACAGAAGTTTCTTAATCTCACACACACACACACACACACACACACACACACACACACACACACACACACACACACACTCTCACACACACACACTCTTACACACACACACACACACACACACACACACACACTCTCACACACACACACACACACACACACACACACACACACACACTCTCACACACACACACACACACACACACACACACACACACACACACACACACACACACACACACACAGTCTCAGCAGGAGTAAACAGATGTAAACAGATATAAACATCTGTAACATTTAATTTGCACAAATACTAACAGACTAAAATGTTAGTTTAAAAACTCGAGCATAACATTTTTTTAACTCAAATATTACATTAATATATATTATTATTTATTTTGCGCTTAAACACACACAAATGTATTTAAACTGCATTCTGTCTTTCACTTTATATTTACTCCAGTCACTAGATTAATCATGGCGGCTGCTACGACCTTCTTCTCTGTTAGGTGTGTGTGTGTGTGTGTGTGTGTGTGTGTGTGTGTGTGTGTGTGTGTGTGTGTGTGTGTGTGTGTGTACAGTACAGACTAAAAGTTTGGACACACCTTCTCATTCACAGAGTTTTCTTTATTTTCATGACTATGAAAATTGTAGATTCACACTGAAGGCATCAAAACTATGAATGAACACATGTGGAATTATATATGGAATTATATACATAACAAAAAAGTGAACTGAAAATATGTCATATTGTAGGTTCTTCAAAGTAGCCATCAAGAGAATGCCAAGAGTGTGCAAAGCAGTAATCTAAGCAAAAGGTGGCTACTTTGAAGAACCTACAATACAACCTACAACCTACTATAGATATGATTTGAATATTATATAACTTGTTTTTGTATAATTTCTTTCTCTAATCGACTAAATATTATTTCCTTTTCTGCAGATGATCTAAAAGTATAAGTGAGAAATTCTGGGCTGATGTGGCTTCAGTTCTCTGTACAAATCCATCACACATCAGAAAAGTGGATCAGTGATGTGATGAAACAGTTTTATAATAAAAGCAGGAACAGAATAAACTCTTAGCAGTAGTCAGTAATGTGTAACTAACGTGTGTAACTCGCTCTCTAGATTAGATTTATTATCAGTAATAAAGATGAAATAAAGGTGTATTGTAACTCTGGTAATGAGGAGGATGTGGGATTAGGAACAAATAATCAGTTTATTTATTACACAATCATTTAAAAATAATCAGCTAAAAAACTTATTTTACAACAAAAACATGATTTTATTTGGTCTCCTTCCTTGTTTACAGAAAAGTCTGACAAACAACTTCCTGCCAGTGTTTATATAAATACATATTTTATATCTAGTGTTAAATCCCCCCCTCTATCTGTTCTAAAGACCCCCATGGGGGAAGTTTTATCACTGTGTATCCCGTGACTTTCAGTCCACATGAACAGTAGATGCTAAAAACAAAACTCTAGTGTACATTTGTAACAGAAATGTAAATGTTACTTGTGAAAACATGATTATTCAAACTTACATATTTATTTATTTATTTATTTATTTATTTATTTATTTATTTAGGTAATGCATTAGTTTGTGCCCCCCTCTGCCCTATTTTATATCAAATATTTTCATCAATTAAAAACAGAAAATTAACAATTATATTCAGTTAATGTTTGTTTTTGAGGCTTAAAATTGTATTTGAATTGAAATGTTGTATATTTTTACACCCCTAATGGTTATAATTATTTTTTAGATATTGGTGAATATTAACGGTAAATAAATCAGAAGAAAGAATATACGATAAAAAACAGAGTTTATAAATGTGTTTTTTCTCTAATGTTGGATTAAACACTGTTTCCTTTTCTACAGATTACAGAACAGTATAAGTGATGAATCCTGTGCTGATGTGGCTTCAGCTCTCTGTACAAATCCATCACACATCAGATATCTGGATCTGAGTTGGTGTGAACTGGGAGACTCAGGAGTGAAGAAACTCTGTGATCTACTGAAGAAACACGAGTGTAAACTGGAGACACTGCGGTGAGAAACTCAGTGATGTGATGAAACAGTTTAATAATAAAAAGCAGGAACAGAATAAAACTCTTAGCAGTTCTGGTTATTAACTATGAATATAAACTACATTTACTTTTTCCAGCTGCTGATCTGAATTTCTTTTCATTCTCACTGCTTTATTTTGGAAAAAGAAGGAAAAAAGTTTCATTCTGATCAAAATGAATAGTAATGAATTGTATAATTAGAATCTTTTTTCTGAAGAACAGAAAGTAGATGTTAGAAATGTGATGATGTTTTTACTTCAGTCATTTCTGTATCCTTTCTTTCTCTAATGTTGGACTAAACCCAAGTTACTCAACACACAGCCGAGGGCCACATCCGGCCTGTTCCACTTTAAGATGTGACCTGCAGCAGGTCTTTTGGTGTCTCACAATTTTACATTGAATAATTGAAATTCAGCTCGGAATAGAAAGAGCTGCGTTTAAGGAGCAGCTTATAGAGTTTCAGCACAATACCATTCATAGTCATGTAGAGAAGGTTATGGGAAAATATTCATTTGATGAAACTTATTATTATTATTATTATTATTATTATTATTATTTTCACTCATATTTATTTATTAAATCTCACTCAGTGTCCTGATGTGGTTTTATTATCACCAGAAAAACTACTTGAGAATGTAAACCGTGTGTGTGTGTGTGTGTGTGTGTGTGTGTGTGTGTGTGTAGCTTAAAAACAGTCTTTAAATTAATTTAAAACTATTGAAATATATGAATAATAAATTGTGGTTCTTTGTGTCTGATGTGGTTGGAATGTGGTTCTTTTGGTCTCTGAAGATAAAAACCTCAGGATTAAACACTGTTTCCTTTTCTACAGATTACGGAACAGTATAAGTGATGAATCCTGTGCTGATGTGGCTTCAGCTCTCTGTACAAATCCATCACACATCAGAGATCTGGATCTGAGTTGGTGTAAACTGGGAGACTCAGAAGTGAAGAAACTCTGTGATCTACTGAAGAAACACGAGTGTAAACTGAAGACACTGGAGTGAGAAACTTTATGATAAAATAAACTGAATTGAAATCACAATGTTTATATTCACACTTTCCTGATCCACACTAACAAAACTGAGATCTTCATTATATTATTAGTTTAACAGCCGTGTTTATTAATATAGTAATTATAAATCTAATTTTACAGGAATTATCAAGCAGTTACATACTAACTGTCATGAGGTAAAAGTACATTAGAAAAAGTTAAAATAAATTATATTTGTATGTGTATGTTTTTCATCTCATGTTTCCTCGTACATTTCTTACTGTACATTTTTTTACCATCTGAATAAAAGGAATTCAGAATTGTAAAGATTTATTGGCCTTTTTTTAGACGCATCTCTATAATATTTTATATATAAATGTTGGATTGAAAACTGTTTCCTTTTCTACAGATTACAGAACAGTATAAGTGATGAATCCTGGGCTGATGTGGCTTCAGCTCTCTGTACAAATCCATCACACATCAGAGATCTGGATCTGAGTTGGTGTAAACTGAGAGACTCAGGAGTGAAGAAACTCTGTGATCTACTGAAGAAACACGAGTGTAAACTGGAGACACTGCGGTGAGAAACTCAGTGATGAAACACTACATTTGTCAGGATGCAGGTAGTTGGACTCAAATGCAGAACACCAGCGAGGTTTATAATCAACTTCTTCTATTTCTTTCGGCTGCTCCCATTAGGGGGCGCCACAGCGGATCATCCGTCTCCATACCACCCTGTCCTCTACATCTGCCTCTTTTACACCAACTACCTGCATTTCTTCCCTCACCACATCCATGAACCTCCTCCTTGGTCTTCCTCTTTTCCTCCTTCCTGGTGGCTCCATCCTCAGCATTCTTCTACTGATATAATTCATGTCCCTCCTCTGCACATGTCCAAACCATCTCAATCTCGCCTCCCTCACCTTGTCACCAAAACGTCCAACATGCGCTGTCCCTCTAATAAACTCATTTCTAATCTTGTCCATCCTCGTCACTCCCAACGAAAACCTCAACATCTTCAGCTCTGCTACCTCCAGCTCCACCTCCTGTCTTTTACTCAATGCCACTGTCTCTAATCCATACAACATCTCAGGTCTCACCACAGTCCTATAAACTTTCCCTTTCATTCTTGCAGATACTCTACTATCACAAATCACTCCTGTCACTCTTCTCCACCCACTCCACCCTGCCTGCACTCTTTTCTTTACTTCTCTAACACACTCTCCATTACTTTGCACTGTTGACCCCAGGTACCTGAACTCCTCCACATTCTTCACCTCTTCTCCCTGCAACCGCATCACTCCACTGCCCTCCCTCTCATTCACACACATGTACTCTGTCTTACTCCTACTGACTTTCATTCCCCTCCTCTCCAGCGCATATCTCCACCTCTCCAGGCTCTTCTCAACCTGCTCACTACTCTCACCACAAATCACAATATCATTTGCAAACATCATAGTCCAGGGAGACTCCTGTCTGACCTCGTCCGTCAACCTGTCCATCACCACTGCAAACAGGAAAGGGCTCAGGGCCGATCCTTGATGCAGTCCAACCTTCACCTTGAACCAGTCTGTCGTTCCTACTGCACACTTCACTGCTGTCACACTGTCCTCATACATGTCCTGCACCACCCTCACATACTTCTCTGACCCACCTGACTTCCTCATACAATACCACAACTCCTCTCTCGGCACCCTGTCGTACGCTTTCTCTAAATCCACAAATACACAATGCAGCTCCTTCTGTCCTTCACTATACTTCTCCATCAACGTTCTCAAAGCAAATAAGGCATCTGTGGTGCTCTTCCTCGGCATGAAACCATACTGTTGCTCACAGATGGTCACCTCTTCTCTCAGCCTGGCTTCCACTACTCTTTCCCATAACTTCATGGTGTGACTGATCAACTTAATTCCCCTGTAGTTACTGCAGGTCTGCACATCTCCCTTATGCTTAAAGATCAGTACCAAAACACTCCTTCTCCATTCCTCAGGCATCTTCTCACCTTCCAAAATCTTGTTAAACAATCTGGTTAAAAACTCCACTGCCATCTCTCCTAAACATCTCCACGCTTCTACCGGTATGTCATCTGGTCCAACCGACTTTCCATTCTTCATCCTCTTATTTGCTGCTCTCACTTCCTCCTTACTAATCCTATCCACTTCCTGCTTTACTAACTCCACATCATTCAACCTTCTCTCTCTCTGATTTTCCTCATTCATCAGCTGCTCAAAATACTCCCTCCATCTTCTCAACACACTCTCCTCACTAGTCAACACATTTCCCTCTCTATCCTTTATTGCTCTAACTTGCAACGAATCCTTCCCAGCTCGGTCCCTCTGCCTGGCCAATCGGTACAAATCCTTTTCTCCTTCCTTAGTGTTCAACCTCTCATACAGCTCCTCATATGCCTTTTCCTTGGCTTTCGCCACATCCCTCTTTACCTGCTGCCGCATCTCCTTGTACTCCTGCCTACTTTTCTCATCACTCTGTCGATCCCACTTCTGTTTTGTTAACCTCTTTCCCCTTATGCTCTCCTGCACTTCCTCATTCCACCACCACGTCTCCTTGTCTTCCTTTCTATTTCCAGATGTCACACCAAGAACTTTTCTAGCTGTCACCCTCATCACTCCTGCAGTAGTTGCCCAATCGTCCAGCATCTTATCACCACCACCGAGCCCCTGTCTGACCTCTTCCCTGAACCTCACACTACAGTCTTCCTCCTTCAGTTTCCACCATCTTATTCTTCTTTCAGTCCTTACTCTCCTCCTCCTCTTCTTCGCCTCCAAAACCATCCTACAGACCACCATCCGATGCCGTCTAGCTACACTGTCCCCTGCCAGCACCTTACAGTCTCCAATCTCCTTCAGGTTGCATCTCCTACATAGAACATAGTCCACCTGTGTGCACCTTCCTCCACTCTTATACGTCACCCTATGATCCTCCTTCTTCTTAAAATATGTGTTCACCACTGCCATTTTCATCCTTTTAGCAAAATCTACCACCATCTGCCCTTCCACATTTCTCTCCTTTAGGCCATACCTACCCATAACCTCCTCATCACCTCTGTTCCCTTCACCTACATGTCCATTAAAGTCTGCCCCAATCACCAATCGTTCATTTCTAGGGACACCATCTACCACTTCATCTAATTCACTCCAGAATCTTTCTTTCTCCTCCATGTCACAGCTGACTTGTGGAGCATAGGCACTGATGACATTTATCATCATCCCTTCAACTTCCAGCTTCACGATCATCACCCTATCAGAAACTCTCTTCACCTCCACTACACTCTTACTGTACTCTTCTTTCAGAATCACCCCTACACCATTTCTCTTCCCATCCACACCATGATAAAACAGTTTAAACCCACCTCCAATGTTCCTGCTCTTACTCCCTTTCCACTTGGTCTCCTGAACACACAACATATCTACCTTTCTCCTCTCCATCATATCAGCTCCCTCTCTCCCTTTACCCGTCATAGTACAAACATTTAAAGTACCAACCCGAACCTCCACTCTCCTCCACTCTCCTCCACTTTTCCTTTCCCTGTCGCCTCTGTAGGCGTCTTCCTCCTCTCCTCCTTCTCCTTCGGCCATATATAGGTTATATAGAGGTTTATAATCAACATCTTTATTAAAAAAAAAAAACAAATTCAGGCAAAACCCAGAGGAAACAACAGGCCGAGTAGTGCACGTAAAAACACAAAAACACGAAGTGTCCGATAACTTATGACCAGGTGCAGAGCAGGGAATGGCCGAGAGAGGGAGCCAGTGAGAGAATAAAAGACAAAAGAAGAAAAATAAACATAAAACAAACCGGCGGCAAAAGCGAATCCGAGGAAAACCGGAAGATCCAAAACAGTAACTAAAGGATCCTGGAAGCGAAACGAGGGAGCAGAAAAGTTACAAAAAGATCCGGAAGCAGACGAGACAATCTGATAGAGAACGAAGGAAATCCGCGTCTATTTATAGAACGGCAACATGGCGGCCGGGACGGTGGAGAGTTCGCGCTACTCCGGAAACGGAAGCTGCGGAAGTGAAAGAACCGGAAGTGCGCCGCCGCTGGCTGACAAAATTGAGATCTTTATATTTTCTTGATCCTCATTAACAAAACTGAGAAAATCTTCATCTCTGTATGAATTAAACATTTGTGTTTGTGTTGATGAATCTCATTCCTACTGTAAACATCTCCATCATTCTCTCCCTGTGTGCAGGTTAATAGACTGCAGGATAACTGATGGAGGAGGAGCTGCTCTGACTGAAGCTCTGAGATTGAACTCCTCACATCTGAAAGTACTGGATCTGAGAGAGAATGAACTAAAAGATTCAGTTGTACAGGAACTCCAGGAGATTATACAGAGTTCAGGAGGAAAACTACAGTAAGTTCATGTAACACAGATTGTATAATTTCTGTAGAAAATAATGAGATTTTATTTTCTATTCCACTAAAATGAAGGTGTGGTTTGATCACTGCCAGTACGACACACAGCACACTTCTGCATGGTGTTTAGAGACGAGTGGGATTTATATAAAGATTAACATACAGCATGATTTTAACCTGGAGTTTAGTTTCAACTCTAGAAATCTTCCACTACTGACTACATTTTGATGTTAAAATCTTTATCAGTAAACATTTCTTCATAAATACATCAAGTTTTATAAGTATATAAATATAAGAAGTGAATAAGGGCCGTCTCTATACTGATGATTGCTGTAGAAGGCTGAGTTTCCCAAAGTTGAGATGATTCTCAGGGTTCAGTGGGAGTTCAGTGTGAAGTTCACGCTACATTTAATAACAATCGTTGTGTTGTGATGTTTTTGGGAAACTCAGTCTGAATCAGTATCAGATGAACTTTAATAAAGCTGATAAACCAGTGATCAGCACTTCCTCAGTGTAAATGATAGAAAAGCTGAAGAAAAGAAAACCACAGGTTTGGAAGTGTTTTAAAGTTCACAAGTCTGTAACGACTACATTCTGTTTTACTGTAAATAAATTCATTCTCATGTTTTTACTCTTCTGTTCCTACAGATATGATACATTACGGACACAAACATTTACAGGAGCTGCTGCCTGTAATCTCAGCACTGGTAGTAAATCTGTTGAACAGCCAAATTCACAGGGGTGTAGATTAATGTAGGAAACAGTGTGTACAGTTTATATTCCATCAGAGAAGAGAAAAGCAGGAGGCAAGTCAACATCAGCAGTAACACACAGAGACACCAAACCAGGAGCTCCACAAGCTCTCACACCTCCAATCCATAAAACACACAGTACTACATAATCAGCAGAGAAACTCCTCAATGCAGGACAGAAGGAAACAGCAGGGTTTGGTAGGTGACTGATACTTCAGCTGTAGTGAATCCACTGATCAATTACTGAACACTGAAGAACATCTCAGGAGAAGTGCTGACTCATCATGTTTCTGCTTCTTTATTTACACACAGAGTTTCAGAGCTGAACTGAATATATATTTGTTAAAAGTATTTTATTCTACACTAAATAATGTTTTATACTAAAATATAAATGTCATATATAGTAATTAAATTTGTAAATAATGTGCAATAAAATCATGATTTAAATCGTATTTTCTTGTTGATCACAACATTTAAAAAAAGCTTCACTGTAAATAAAACGTCAGGAAGATCTGCTCTGATGTTCTCGCTCATAAAAACGTCTTCTGAATGTATCAGATACTCGAATTAAACACTTATTTATCATGTCTGGATTTTACTCATCATTTATAAACTCTGTCTTTACTTTAAGTTGGCAAGTTTACAGCTGGAGATGAAATCCATGTTCTTCACATGTTCTACAAATCTGTAGGATCAAATGAAAGTGATGCTCAAATCAAATGTTACTAAGAACATGCTAATATCTAATTCCCACTAATCCACTAAACACTAATATCATCAAAGGACTGGTTCATTTTTATTATATCAGTTTATTATCATTAAAAATGTATTGAATTGATGAAGTCACTGAGGGAAAAGTCAATACAGTGCATAAGTCTACTCATTTCTCTGTGTGTGTTGAGCTGCCAGGTCAGTAGTAGTGCTGAGAAACAACATCTGGAGTTTTAAACTGGACAAAATGTGCACCAATGTTGCTGCTATGAAACTCCTGAAACAGCGTGTCGGCCTCTTCTGCACTGCAAAACCAAAGAGCCCAGAAGATCTTCCAAAGAGATTAGAGGTGAACTCCAAGCTCAAGGTACATCAGTGTCAGATCACACCATCCATCACTGTTTGAGCCAAAATGGACTCAATGGAAGACGACCAAAGGGAAACCAAACATTTGCCAAAATGCATATTGAAAAGTCACAAAGCTTCTGGGAGATGGTCCTTTAGATAAAACACTGGAACTTTTTGGCAAGTCACATCAGCTCTATGTTCACAGACACAACAATGAAGAACACAAAGTATAGAACACTGTGGCTACTGTGGAACATGGGGGAGATTCGGTTATGTTCTGGAGCTCCTCCATGTTTCCTCAAAAGGATGTGCAACAAAATATTCAGCAAAGGGTTCCATCATTTTTATCGAGGTCAGTTTCATTAGTTTGTTATTTAAATGCTTCTGTTGAACCACAATTCAGAAGCAACGTCTGATTTTATTTGTTAATTTTCATAATTTTTTAATTGAATACTTTTGTCAGTTTCAAGTTATTTCAGCGACGTTTGTGGGTTTTTTCTTTAATGGAAAAGTACCAACAATGTTCTCCACATCTGTATATATAGGGATCTGTGTTCATTCAGCCACAAGGGTGTCAGTAAAGTCTGCTACTGATGTAGGTGAGAAGGTTCTGGTTTTGGTCTCCTAGTTGAAGTGAAGGAAAAATTGAATGTTGCCAGATTTAAAGATCTCCAACTTTGTGCTTCCTATTCGGGGAAGAATCACATACAGCTGGAAACATCAGATCTTCCAATAGTTTTGGCCACACAGTGTGAATATAGACATCAGACTTCTTAGTTCTTCATTAGACAAAAGACTTCTTTTTACCAAAGTTATGATTGTTTATTTTAGTGTTAATATTTGGAAGATTATTTCAATCAAATCTGAACAAAAACATTTAGTTCCTCAGAGCAGCTTCATAAACTGGTTAATCAGTCACACAAAAGTAATTAAAATAAATATAGATTCAGTGCGATTAGGGCCACATTGTAAAGTATATAAACGAGGCACAAATGAACAGAGACGTGACTCTGTTTTTAAAACAAATCTGCGTCAAAAATCCGCAATCGCCATGTTTACATTCAAGTTACTTTACTGGCATCAACGAAGTCGAGTTTTCAGGCAGCAGTAAATCTGATGGAAAGTTAAAATCACTAAAAACATCTGTTGCCATGGCCGCAGGAAGTGGGGGTGCTGGGGGTGCTGCAGCACCCCCTATTGGCGAGAGAAAGATTTTTTTTAATGTAGGCCTATTAAAAATATTTTGCACAATTTATAAATTCCTTATATTTTAGGAAATGATAGAAAAACTAATGGAATATTTTTATATAGAAAGCTTGAATTGTCTACTTTTAAACAAAACAATTCAAAATGAAAATAAACCGACTAGCATATGTTTATTATGTTTTCCGTATTAAGTTTGCATTTCTCTCTATAGGCGCGTCACTGCGGAGATGATGAGTGAACATCGTCATCTTCATCTTTGCAGCCCGACACTGACACACAAAAAAAACACTTTATTAATAAACAATTCAAATGTCTCCTTGCTATATTTGACAGATTCATAATCATTACTTTTGCCGGTTCTTTGTGACAGCTGTTATGTGTGTTATTGGCAGCGTCACCCTCTGGTTACAGCACCAGAACATGGACATGTTATTTTAGAGAATGATCCACAACAGACATTAGAACATTAGATATTCTACAATTAAATCAACTAATCGAATATTCAAAAATAGTGTCTCATCCCTGCCAGGAATCTCTTTTTTCTTTTCCCAAATCTTCACTCGCGTCTTCACCCATTTCCAAAGGGGATTAAACGTTTCTTCCTTTGTTCGCTTTTAGGTCGATTATTTTCGTATTCTTTACTGTGGTAAAGTAGAAAAAACGCTGTACAGACCCTACATTTTTACTTGTACGTCAAATTCTTTTTAATAGCCTACAGTTTGTGCTTGTTATTAAGCGCACACATAGCCTAAATGCCTTGCCCTTGTGGAAGATCAAATTAGCGCTTCATACCTTTTACAACAACATGATATCAGAAAAAGAGATCGGTGGTCTCTTTCCTGCTCGTGTTCCACATCCCTCTCGAAGCGCAGAGCGGGAGGCTATAACGCGTCTTTGTGTGGAAATATAAAACTTTTTTTTGTTTTTTTTAAATGGATTCAACTTTATTATATTATGTAAGTTACCAGTATTTACTGATATTTATTTCAATGCTTTACAGGCTTTAGTGTGTTGTTTCTTTGAGTTTTTTATTTATTATTTCAAAACAACCCCCCAACCACCGCCGGTATTTGGTCCACTACCACCGCGGTGGTAAAATAAACTGCCATCGTCACAGCCCTATGTAATTATTTTTAAAATGTATTCTAAATAGACCCAAAAAAAAAAAGTTCACAGCACCCCTGTTCAAAATGACTTCCAGCGGCCCGGTCTGTTGCCTTTGTAACCTTTGGTTAAAAGGTATTAAAAATAAAAAGGAACCGACTACGCCACCTGGGTTATTTATTCACCCAGGAAAATAGATTGAACCCAAAAGAATAATTAAACCAAAAAAGTTACAACAATATGTAGGACCCTGCTGGTTCAGGTGGGATTAAAGACACGTGACTTTCCAAAAATAGTACAAATTTATTAAACAAAAAAAATGCTTAAATATTTTAAAATACCATTTACAGCTTACCAGTTATTTACCCACAATCGGAGAGACTAGATTACATCCTCTCTGTAACAGAAGAGACAGAGCACACAGCAAATCAGTGCAGAATTCTTACCAAGAATAAACCAAAAATAAACCCAAAACACACAAACAATCTCCCCTTCGGTTTAAGTCTCAAAAATCACAGCTCAGATAGTAACATGTGGAAATAGTTATGTAAATGGTACTTACACTTATACACACGTTAAAAAGAGAAAAACAATTAACTCCCGATTAATATTTAAAAAGCGTCCAAGCGGCTCACAGAGCAAAAATACCGAGCCTGTTCATTTAATACACCTGCACAAGAGATCAATATCCAAGTCCTTACTGAAATATAGCACAGAACCGTTTCATAGAATAATCTTTTAAAACACTCAGTAATCCAGCGGTTTACAGCTGCGACGTCCGCTTGGTCCAACCTGTAACCCAAACAAGCTAATTCAGGTTTATAAAACAGTATAAAAACATACAAAACAGGTACAAAACAGCAGCTAGCGCTCTTTAGCCGCACCTGAAAACAAACAAACAAACAAACCAAACATTTCAAAAAGTTTCCCCCTTCCCCACAATAAAGTTGTTTACCTCACAAACGGGGTTCAACTATTCTCACTATATGCTACCTGTGTTCATGCGCACATCCCTACAAACACACATTCAGACCATGATCAGCAACTAATACAATCAAATATAAACCACGCGCCGCAACAGGAACGGAGAAGATAATTTAAATAAAAAATAAAAATAAATACCCCCTTTTTTTTAAATTAATTTATTTAT
>NC_139583.1:1309622-1334622 GCF_946808225.1 Silurus aristotelis | reverse complement strand
TGTGAGTGAGAGAGTGAGTGAGAGAGAGAGTGTGAGAGTGTGTGAGAGAGAGAGAGAGAGAGAGAGAGAGAGAGAGAGAGAGAGAGAGAGACTGCACTCAGCGCGCACGTGTTCATGTGAAGGACAAAGATGACGCAGTTCTTTTAGTCCCAGTAGCACGTGAGCTTTATGATTTTCTACAGTTTGAAAGTCGCAGAAGAAAAACTTTCTACCACGTGATTGTTCAGGAGAGACCGAGGACACGTGGTGGTCTACCCGCATCTCTCCCTCATTTACATCGTCAGATGGAGGATTCACACTGCGCGTGTTCGTGGATGAACAACAGGAAAAATCGAATCGACTGATCGAATAATTGTGTTTTTCCATGTTGGTGCTTCGTTCACATGTTTCACTGCTCCTTTGGATCTCGTGAGTATCAACTGTACACTTTCACATGAGCTCCAACTTAGTACAGAGACTTAAATCCCAGCTGGGTACTATTACATTTGTGGGGTTTTCTTTTCTTTTCTTTACCTCTATTTCAGATAATAAATGTTTATTGTTCATACAGTATAATCTCCTGTTATTCTTATGTAAAGGAAGAGATCTTTACTGTTATGTGGTTGTGATGATTCTCTGAGTGATTAATATCAGCATTTTTGAGTTATTTTGGTGAACATATTACACTTTAAGTAAATGTAGATGTGCCTCTCACGTGTAAAGTTGTACGATCTGATTGTAAGTTTCCCCAGACATAGTTTGATGCAGTGAATCAGTGAGAGGCAACAGCTGGAAAACCTCCTGAGATCATAAATGATTACTGCACATTTCTCTGTACTATTTAGTGAATCTGTGGAAAGATCACATTCTTCTGAATCCAGCTGTGTGTCCTTCAAGAGAGACCGGTCACTGATACGTCCTCTCTACTTTAAAGATGGAACACCTTCAACAGAAAGGTCTTTCTTTCTCTTCTCATATCTGTTCTGACCCAGTGTAGGGTTGGGCTGCACAGAGTAACGAGCTCAGGATTCAAGAGAATAGATTTCTTTATAAAAATAACACAAACCACACACACACACACACACACACACACACACACACACACACACACACACACACACACTCACACACAGGTTTGCTACACGAGGTGTTTGCATATTGAAAAGACAAGTGGAATTATTTACGAGCATAAACACGACTGTACAATGTCTTCAGGGTGGACCAAGGCCAAAATAATAAACACAAAAATCTAAAAAAAAAAAGTGTAGAAGCTTCATTACAAGGAACAGTTTTTCATCCTGGAGACACTGAGGTGATTCTTCAATAAGGAAACATCATGATGTATTAATAGTACAGTGAAATAAACTGTGGAAAGAACTTGTGTGTTTTATTGAACACTTGGTGTTATATTTAATGTGATATTTATTTGGCTAGTTTTAATTGTATATTTGTGTCAGTCTATTGCACACAATTCAATTTAAAATATCAACTAAAGCAGTTTTTCTCCATGCTGCTCTTTTCACTTCTTCTTCTGGAAGCAACATTTACCAGAAAATCCTGCAGCTGATTTTAATGATCCTGATGATTGTGATTATTTTGCAGGTTGGTGAAACGTCGTGCTGCAGAAGAAGCCTGTACCTGGTTAACTTCAGTTGTAGGTCAAAACCCTTTACTCCTTAAAGAGCTGGATCTGAGCAGGAAGGAACCAGGAGACTCACGAATGGAGCAACTCGGGGCTTTACTGAAAGATTCACACTGCAAAGTTTGGAAAATGAAGTAAGAGCACCGTATACACCAGTGTCTGCTGAGTTTTACTGATAAAATGTAGTGATGTGCACTATGATTTCTTCTCTTACACACTTCATCACTCAGCAGTTTCTTCATGTGAACTTGTGTGGATCTTCCACTTCATGCCTAAGCTGTTGTTGTTCCGAGATCTTTCCACTTCACAATAACAGCACTTATAACTGTTCAAGCTGCAGCTCAGACACGACAGAAATGTGAGGAACTGACCTGTGGGAAAGGTGACATCCACTGTAAATGACTGAGATGTTCAGAACGACCTCATTGTACTAGCAGATGATTTTAATGGAGATAGCAGAGCTGCATTCTTCATATTACACACCTGTTAGCAATCTGTGGGACTGAATAAGCTGAACCCTGTTTATAAGGGATGATCGGATGACATTGGTGATGTAGTTGATATTCTGAAGAGTCTCCTTTGGTCTTGGGTCCGACTGCAGAAGGCACATTTCAAATCACACAGAAATCACCAGCAGTTAGCATCTAGCACAGAGTCAGTGCTACAGCAGGAACACTTCAGAATGAGAAGACTTTGATTTTCTCCTTTCAGACTCAGTGAGTGTAATCTGACAGAGAGAAGCTGCTCGACTTTACACACAGTTCTCAGCTCAGAATCCTCCAAGCTGACTGAGGTGGATCTGAGCAGGAATCCTCTGGAGGACTCAGGAGTGAAGCTGCTTTGTGCTGCACTGAAGAGTCCAAACTGTAAACTGAAGAAAATTCTCCCAGAAAATTCTTTCATTAAATGTTCCTCAAGCTAGTACAGAGTTGTTCAAAAAGGCTTTTATGTTTTTTGCCCCTTCAACTTGGAATGACCTACAGAAATCACTAAAGCTACAGTGTCTCATTTCCTTAAATGATTTTAAACATTATGTTAAATCTATAGAACATGAGTCCATCCACACCGGCAAATGTTTTAATTAATGGCACTTTTATTTCAATTGAAATGCACTTGAGTTGTCTTTTGCGTTTTTGTTTGTTTTGTGATTGTGTGATTTAATTTTGTTCTGCTATTTTGGCCAGGTCTCTCTTGAAAAGAGATTCTATATCTCAATGAGACTAACCTGGTTAAATAAAGGTTAAAAAAAAAAAAAAAAAAAGAAACTGAGGTCAGTTCATCTCTCCTACTGAGGCTACAGATTCTAGCTGAAGGATTGTTTATTGTTTGCATAATTAATACACAAGCAGAATAATGAGGAAAAATAATGACAGAAATGTTTATATTTCGCTCTGTATAACTGCACTGTAAAGAAATTTAACAAAAAAACCCCAGTAATTTGAACCTTTTTCGAGTTGGATTTTTTACAGTGTGTGTGCTGCCTGTTAATCTACAATCAGCAGGATTTTAATGTTAAATTAGTTTTATGAAGGAAAAAAAAATAATATTGATGTCAGTATTATGTTTTATATAATCAGAATGTTTGTAAATTCTCAACTCAACAATCCCAATATGATGGGGGCCGGGGGGTTGATGAAGTCATAAAGTATAAATATTTATCTGTAGAACTGATTTTAATAGTTTGTGAGGATTTTGTGCTTTTGTTTAGACTTTCAGACTGCAGTATAAGAGAGGAAGGATACACTGCTCTGGCTGAAGCTCTGAGATCATCACACCTGATAGAGCTGGATCTCAGAGGGAACGATCCTGGAGAATCAGGAGTGAAGCTGCTCACTGATTTACTACAGGATCCACACTGTACACTGGAGACACTGAGGTGAAATATCCGATGTCACTATTTTACACTGTAAAGTGAAGTTTGCTGGTTATTTAGTAAACAGTGCAGGAAAGAGTTTTGTGTTTGGCGAGTTTTACATAATAACAGTACAGACTGATGATTAACCATTTAACTGAGAAATAGAGATTATTGTGTAACAGATACTTTTGAATAAGGATGAAGACTGAAAACATAAACTGAAGCTCAGCTGATACACAACAAATAGTTTCCTTATTGTTCTCATTACACCGTTATTAACATGCAGCATTATTTTTCTCTACAGCTTGTTGAAAAGTGCTGATGCAGCAGAAAGCCCTCGGATCTTTCAGAAAGATTGTGGGTGAAAATCTCTTACTGAACAGGGAACTGGATCTGAACAACAAAACACTTCAGTATGTCAAAGTGAAGAATCTCTCAGCTCTGCTGCAGGATCCACATTACAGACTGCAGAAACTTACGTAAGGAACATTTACAGTTAAAGATCCTACAAATCATTTTCTTCAATATTAAAAGTAATTGGGAACCATCACTGTTTATTCAATATTGCATACAAATCAGACTTTGTTCTTGTGTTAGAATGTTGAAAGACTCTTGGGTAAAAATGCAGGTTGGAGTCCTTTAATAAATCAATGACAGACAAATGAAAAATGAAAATCATGTCGTGTTCAAAAACAGCAGAGTCAATATCAAAAGACCGAGATACAAAACTTACCATGTCAGGCATCTGATTACTAACACTGTGTGTGTGTGTGTGTGTGTGTGTGTGTGTGTGTGTGTGTGTGTGTGTGTGTGTGTGTGTGTGTGTGACTGTGTAATTGAACATTTGGGATGATTTAGAAACAGTATATCGCCGCCACCACAAACTTTTTGTAAAACAAATAATTGGAATTAAATCAATTTCTACAAATATACCGTATGCACGGGCTTCCTAAGAGACCCTGCATTATAATATAGTTTTCTTAGTTTTTTTTGTGAACACAACTTCATATTCTGACGGCTCTGCCCGTAGTTTCTCGCCGCTGAGGCTCTTTTCTCTCTCCTTTTTATTGGCGTCACCGGACACTGAAACACGTCAGATTTGCATTTCCTCGTGAACTGGCTCTCGTCTATGTGTCTGCACTGGTAATCGTCACCAAGCCCACTGCCACTAATGGTTTTGGTTATGATCCATGAAGCTGCCTCTAGAACTGCTCTTATGCCGAATACACTGAAACATTAAAGTCCTGTTCACAAGAAAATCATTTTATCTCAAGATTAAGAAAGAAAGAAAGAAAGAAATGATAATGCATGGCCTCTTTGGACTTCCAGGCACATGCTATAACAAAGAGTAATACATTTTAAATGCAGGCATTGTACAGGATCATTAGTTTTTTTCTACACACGTCAATAAAGCCATGAGTTTTTTCTTCTGATTTTTAGATTTAAAAAAAGTTGTTTTCTCAAGATCTCTTATATAAAATTATTTCACAGTAATTCAATTCAGTTCATTTTTATTTGTATTGCACTTTTAACAATGAACATTGTTTTTTACACAGATAATGTGGTGATTAAACGTAAATATGTTCTTTGTAAGTATGTTTGTCCCTGATGAGCAACTGTGGTGAAGGAAAAACTCCCCGAGATGGCATAAGGAAGAAACCTTGAGAGGAACCAGACTCAAGAGGAAACCCATCCTCATCTGGGTTGCACCGAATGTCCATTTGAAGCAGATATACGATGTTGCGGGGTTCAGTGATGATGATCAGAAGCAAACTGTATTCCTGAGTCAGTGTAGCAGACTGTTGACACCAACTACAGTCCAATCCATCCTCAAAGCTCCCGTTCTACTCCGGAATTACATGGAACCACCCAAGGTGTTGATGAGAGACCGTCCCAAGCTGCACAGAAGTGTGAAGATCCACGGAGGGGAGAGGGGCAGGAACAGTGGTCACTGGAGCCTCAGGAGCATGTTTAACTCGACCGAGAGAGAGAGAGAGAGAGAGAGAGAGAGAGAGAGAGAGAGAGAGAGAGAGAGAGAGAGAGAGAAGAGGGTGACGGGAAGAAAAGGATATGGATTATTAAGTGTCCCTATTGAAAGAAGTAAGAAGAAGAAGAAAGAAGATTGAAACCCATGATTAAGCAGGTTTGCTCTACAGCATGGATGAGTGTGTCCTTTTTTATTTTGCTCCACTTCTGAAGGTCTGAAGCAGAGATGTATAAAGTACTAGAGACTCAGACTTGAGTAGAAGTTAAAGTGTCTTTAAGCACCATACTTAAATGGAAGTACTAAAGTATTCAACATTTTTTGTACTAAGTATTGCAAGTAGTTTATTTTAAAATGTACTACTCAAGTACTGAAAGTAAAAGTACAAGTATTGTGTTATGTAGTTATTGAAGAAAGCAGTCAAAAGACATCATATTGTTTTGTTTATTTTAAATATCTTGTGTCAAACAGATTTGAAACAACGTTATAAAAAGAAAACCTAAATTGTGCCTTTTTTCTCCACAGCTGATTTCCTTCTTAAACTAATGTGCATCAAGCAGTACTTTTTGAGAACTTGCACATTTTCTTTCATCCTCAACTTGTTAGGGCAACTAAAAGATCTCAAAGGCCAGTAGGCCACATTTAGGTATTTCTTATGAAAAACAAAAGTGATTAGAAGACCTAAAAATACAGAGCTTCACTTTTTGTAAACAAACAGAACAAGTTTTCCCCTTCCCACGGATGTCCTGAACCGGTGAAAGGCAGTTTGTGGATAGGTAATCCCGAGGTGCGCGAGAGGAAGCGCGGTGCTGAGCATTCACAGGTGAAACGTCGTGCTAAACGCGTGAACAGAGATCCAAACAGTGCCGGGAGGATCGGGGTGATCCGGGCCGTGGAGAGAGTGAGGAGTCCGAGACGAAAAGGTACGAAGCGAAATTAATGCATGCGATAAAAACAGACTGACATGAACCTACACATACGTACAATAACGGACCAGGAGTGTGAGTGAATGAGGGGTTTATATAGGAGCAGGTGATTAGTGAGTGAATGAGGGGTTTATATAGGAGCAGGTGATTAGTGAGTGAATGAGGGGTTTATATAGGAGCAGGTGATTAGTGAGTGAATGAGGGGTTTATATAGGAGCAGGTGAATGAGTGAATGAGGGGTTTATATAGGAGCGGGTGATTAGTGAGTGAATGAGGGGTTTATATAGGAGCAGGTGATTAGTGAGTGAATGAGGGGTTTATATAGGAGCAGGTGATTAGTGAGTGAATGAGGGGTTTATATAGGAGCAGGTGATTAGTGAGTGAATGAGGGGTTTATATAGGAGCAGGTGATTAGTGAGTGAATGAGGGGTTTATATAGGAGCAGGTGATTAGTGAGTGAATGAGGGGTTTATATAGGAGCAGGTGATTAGTGAGTGAATGAGGGGTTTATATAGGAGCAGGTGATTAGTGAGTGAATGAGGGGTTTATATAGGAGCGGGTGATTAGTGAGTGAATGAGGGGTTTATATAGGAGTGGGTGATTAGTGAGTGAATGAGGGGTTTATATAGGAGTGGGTGATTAGTGAGTGAATGAGGGGTTTATATAGGAGCAGGTGATTAGTGAGTGAATGAGGGGTTTATATAGGAGCAGGTGATTAGTGAGTGAATGAGGGGTTTATATAGGAGCAGGTGATTAGTGAGTGAATGAGGGGTTTATATAGGAGCAGGTGATTAGTGAGTGAATGAGGGGTTTATATAGGAGCAGGTGATTAGTGAGTGAATGAGGGGTTTATATAGGAGCGGGTGATTAGTGAGTGAATGAGGGGTTTATATAGGAGCAGGTGATTAGTGAGTGAATGAGGGGTTTATATAGGAGTGGGTGATTAGTGAGTGAATGAGGGGTTTATATAGGAGTGGGTGATTAGTGAGTGAATGAGGGGTTTATATAGGAGCAGGTGATTAGTGAGTAAATGAGGGGTTTATATAGGAGCAGGTGATTAGTGAGTGAATGAGGGGTTTATATAGGAGCGGGTGATTAGTGAGTGAATGAGGGGTTTATATAGGAGCAGGTGATTAGTGAGTGAATGAGGGGTTTATATAGGAGCAGGTGATTAGTGAGTGAATGAGGGGTTTATATAGGAGTGGGTGATTAGTGAGTGAATGAGGGGTTTATATAGGAGCAGGTGATTAGTGAGTGAATGAGGGGTTTATATAGGAGCGGGTGATTAGTGAGTGAATGAGGGGTTTATATAGGAGCGGGTGATTAGTGAGTGAATGAGGGGTTTATATAGGAGTGGGTGATTAGTGAGTGAATGAGGGGTTTATATAGGAGCAGGTGATTAGTGAGTGAATGAGGGGTTTATATAGGAGCAGGTGATTAGTGAGTGAATGAGGGGTTTATATAGGAGCAGGTGATTAGTGAGTGAATGAGGGGTTTATATAGGAGCAGGTGATTAGTGAGTGAATGAGGGGTTTATATAGGAGCGGGTGATTAGTGAGTGAATGAGGGGTTTATATAGGAGCGGGTGATTAGTGAGTGAATGAGGGGTTTATATAGGAGCGGGTGATTAGTGAGTGAATGAGGGGTTTATATAGGAGCAGGTGATTAGTGAGTGAATGAGGGGTTTATATAGGAGCAGGTGATTAGTGAGTGAATGAGGGGTTTATATAGGAGCAGGTGATTAGTGAGTGAATGAGGGGTTTATATAGGAGCAGGTGATTAGTGAGTGAATGAGGGGTTTATATAGGAGCAGGTGATTAGTGAGTGAATGAGGGGTTTATATAGGAGCGGGTGATTAGTGAGTGAATGAGGGGTTTATATAGGAGCAGGTGATTAGTGAGTGAATGAGGGGTTTATATAGGAGCAGGTGATTAGTGAGTGAATGAGGGGTTTATATAGGAGTGGGTGATTAGTGAGTGAATGAGGGGTTTATATAGGAGTGGGTGATTAGTGAGTGAATGAGGGGTTTATATAGGAGCAGGTGATTAGTGAGTGAATGAGGGGTTTATATAGGAGCAGGTGATTAGTGAGTGAATGAGGGGTTTATATAGGAGCAGGTGATTAGTGAGTGAATGAGGGGTTTATATAGGAGTGGGTGATTAGTGAGTGAATGAGGGGTTTATATAGGAGCAGGTGATTAGTGAGTGAATGAGGGGTTTATATAGGAGTGGGTGATTAGTGAGTGAATGAGGGGTTTATATAGGAGTGGGTGATTAGTGAGTGAATGAGGGGTTTATATAGGAGCAGGTGATTAGTGAGTGAATGAGGGGTTTATATAGGAGCAGGTGATTAGTGAGTGAATAAGGCCGGAGCTGTAGGTCAGGGGGGCCAACCAGTCAGAGACCGAGAGCCACATTTTATACTGTGTTACCGCAAAGAGCCACATCATACACATGGGCACACATGAACATCACCCATCCCTTCCTCTTACACACACACACACACACACACACACACACACACACACACACACACACACACACACACACACACACACACACACCTCTGCTCAGCCAGATTTATTGGAAATGTCACACACCAACATAATGACAGAAATGGACTCCTACAGTTCTAAGACCACAGGACAGTCATTTTCAACAATGAACACTGCACTGTCTCACACACACAAACTCTCAGTTTAACCAAGTCCACAAACAAAAATATAATAATTTACAATCGCGTTTCTCTTTTACTCTGCATGGTACTTAGTGGGACTTTTGGCATCCTTGCCTTAAACAATCCCCTTCAAATCTGCCTCGTATTCCGTTGTTGCCACTCGAAGCAATTCTTTCACATGTGTGTCAGTCAGAACAGATCGATGCTTTGATTTCACGTGTTTCGGGTAGAAAACAAGGACTTTGTGTTTTTTTGTATATGTGTGTGTTCACTTCGCTTGAGTTCAATACGGTATTTTCCTCAAATGCGCATGTGCGTGAGATGAATATACCGCAAAGTTTCCCAGTAGGAGCGAGATCATTTAAGTCTTAAAAATACCGTATTGAACTCAAGCGAAGCGAACACACACATTAAAAACAACACAAACTTCTATATGAACGTAAGAGCCGCAAGAAACCAGCCAAAGAGCCGCATGCGAGCCGCAGGTTGGCCACTCCTGCGTTAGAGGAAGCGGAGGCAATGACAGCCCACAAAGGGGGCGTGGCAGGTGGATTCCTGACAATAATGTGGGTTTGGAATGATGTTTAGTGAGACGGATGATCCGCTGTGGAGACCCCTAATGGGAGAAGCAGAAAGAAGAAGAAGCAGCAGAACTATTACAGTAGTAACAAAACAGAGTACAGAGAAAATAGTTCTGCCCTGTGCTGCCCTGATTGGCCACATGAAAACAACACTGATCAAAAAAATCAAAAAATAAAATGACCATACATTTATCATTTTTTGTTAAAGATTTAAGTGCAATAATCAGTTGTTAGTATTTATTTTTATTAGTTGTTATAGGTTTTAACTGTAATTAATAGAAAATAAACAGTTTTAAGAGAATTAAATTAAACAGTTCTGAACTGTAAAAAAGATGGTTATGAACCGTAATTATTACAATGTAAACCCTGTATTTTGACGGGTATAAACTGCATTTTATAACAACATAAACTGATTGATTAAACAGTACAATGGGTGCAATCCTGTAAAATGAATAACGTTCCTACTGTACTTTTGACGGTAAAGTTCTAGCAGCCACAGCTGCCGGTTTTTTACTGTAAAATGTATGGTTTATTTTTACAGTGTAACATATTATAGCATATTGCAGACATTTCTACAGAACTACCCAGAAGAACAGGACAACTTAGAATTTTTCTTTATTAAAAGAAATGAAGATGAAAACATTCATCAAAAATATTAAAATTGTGACCCAAATGAAATACAAATTCTACGAGAGGACAAAAGCTCAGGAGGAAAGAGCAGTTTTTCTTCTCACTGTGCTGTAGTCTGAATTATAAATGTAGAAATTATATGATGCTTAAAAAAATACCTTTTCAGAATTAAGTACAATATATTTTAAAGATACACTAATTTACCGTCTGTTCTGTGTTTAATTGTTGACATTTGGTAAATGTGTGTAACTCTGTTTTGTTCTGATCATTTTCAGTGTAATTGTGAACTAAAATAATTTGGAATTACTGAATGAGATTGTAATGTTGTACCTGAATAAAGCAGTAAATATCCAGTCAGTCTCTTGTCTCTGTTCTCACTGAACAACATGATTAGAGCAAAAATACCTGTGTAACCATTTACACAAACACACACACACACACACACACACACACACACACACACACACACACACACACACACACACACACACACACACACACACACACACACACACACAAATCTTAACATCATCCTGTATGTAATTGGGTCAATACTGGAGTTCCCATAAACTTCAGGACAAACAATATTGTTATTGATACTTGTGGGTTGTTTTTTTTTTTTTATCTTTGTACACTTCCGTGTTACTGTGAATAAGAAGCTTCAGCTTGTGATTTTCTGTATCTGAATGATGTCATCACGCTGGCTGACATTTGCTTGCAGTGTGTGATTTCCATTTGTGTATTTGTGTGAAAGGCAGAAATATAAAAAATGTGGGTTCACATTACATAACTAAATGACACCAGTGTAAGAAGCTATACACACACACACACACACACACACACACACACACACACACACACACACACACACACACGCACACACACACACACATATATATATAAACAAAACATCCAAGTGAACAATTTTACTCCGATTAATTGAAAAATACTTGTCCGACTAATCGATTATAAAAAATAATCATTAGTTGCAGAACTTTAACAATAAACTCAAACAATAAACTCTTGAAATAAAGTTTTGAAATAAAATGCAAAGTTACTGCTCTCACCACTTCATATGGAATTTCTTACCTTTTTTCTGTTTTCCTTTTTTTGTTAGTGAATGTGTTCAGTTCAAACACACGTGAACATAAACTGAATTCTGACACCCACAAATATAAATCATTTCATCTTTACCCATAAGGTTTCCAGATCACTAAAGGTGTTTAAACTCACTCACATTTTTGGACCATTTAGTAATTTAATTTTAATTTCAAATATGATAATGACAGCAAGAAGGTTTATTCTGTAAAGTCCAACATGGTTGGAAACCTCAGATGTTTCTCTGTCCAGACAAATGTTTTTTTTTTGTTTGTTTGTTTTTTTATATGTTGTTTATGCAAATGTCCTCTTTTATTTCACAAGAAAGTTCCTGTAGTCTGAGACATTTTTACATTCTTCCTTTTTGATCTGTCTGATGTTCTCACACTCCGCTGAAACTATTACAGAAACTCAAACGTCCTTCACAATTTTCACAATCAATCTTGGTTCGATCCTGGAGAGAAAAGAACAGGGAAATATATCTGATACATTCAGTCATTTTATTTCACTAGAAATGACTTTAAATCATCATGTAAATATTGATTTGTCTTTTTCTCTCCATCAGCCAGAATTGTACACAATAATGATGAACACAATGATGAATAATAAATATGATCAATAATAATGGTGAATGAATTAAATCAGCATGTTAGAAATGAGGACATTAAATATCATTTCTGCAGGAATGGATGTGAGGAGTTTAATCTCTTTGGGTTAATAGAAGGAGAAACAGTGTTAAATTAGAATCAGAAGGTTATTAAAGTGAATTTTAAACCAGTTTATACAGAATCACCTTTTCATTAACATTTTCATTGTTACTAAATGGATTCATCAGTCAGGACACAATTATTACTAATAGATTATTATCTTATCATCTGACACCAATGTTTTAGATTCTTCCAACATTTCACTAAAATACTGCTCTGTACTACTACTGTTACTATTATACTACTGTGTGTTTTCTCACAATGGAGGTAAAATAGTGAATGGTTTGTGTAGAAAAGAAAAGCCTACATGAAGTAAGTTCTCTGTACTTGAAGTGTATCTGACCGGTTCCCCTGCAGCAATAACAAGTGTTTCTGAAGGATCTTCCTCCAGCTCGAATCCACTCCCTTTGTGGTTATTTCTCAGAATTATCCAAAACCAATCAATACATCAATAAAGAAATCAATCATTCTGATCATTAGGAGAACTCTCACTATCACAGACTTATATAAATTCTAATTGTATTTGTCACATACACATTCATACAGAGTACGACATATGGTGAAATGCTTTTTTGATTGTCCGACTTGTAAACATGGAAAGAAATACAATATAAAGCTACAAATAAAAAGAGTAATGTAATGTAAAAATAAATCAAATAAAGTATATTAAAATATTACGGAAGTGCATTGCATTCACAAAGAGAGAAAAAAAAATCACAGAAAGGATCTCTTAATATCTCATAATTATTCAATCCCGATCTCATAATTATTACTTAATATCTCATAATGATGAGTTCAGGATCTCATAATTATGATAATTGTGGACAGTCTGTGGCAGGGGATCGTTTTAGCGCATAACACCGGATCTGACGTTACTGCATTCTTTGCTCGGAAACGTCTCATTGCGTAACCATGGAGATGTAGCAGATATCATATGGTTTAGCTTGATGACTGTACATTAGTTTAATTAGCGACTGGACATTTCCTCGTTTATCTGCCTAATTCATTTAGTTACGGTAAATCTTGCAGCTTTGTTCACCACTTAAAGTACTTATGTTGTTGACTAAAAGTAGTTCAGGCAGTTTATTTATATATATAATTTTTTATTTTTTTATTTTAATGTTTTATATATATATAATTTTTTAATTATAAATATAAATCTTTATTGTCAGTTGAATGTTGTGATCTCTGCATCTGTACACTTTAAACTCTGATCAGTTTATTATAATCAACTTAAATACAAAACATTCAAGACGTAATATTTTGTCATTTACACATAAAAGCTTAAAGTAATCACCAGTATGAAAAAATAACTTAGTAGTAAACTTAAATGCAAAATAGTGAAAACTTCATATTTTAGGTCAAATCCACTAAATAGGATTGGAAACTTCCATTTCAGTTTGTTTTATCTGTTGTGAATGAGCACACGATGCTGAACATTTAAATAATGAACATTTTTTTCTTTCATTTTATAGAAACACACAACAAAGCAACGAATATCATTGTGATCATGATGCAGCGTGTTCTGGGAACACTGGTTCATGGTGGAGGAAGACTCCATCTATCACAGGGCATCGTGTACACACACACACACACACACACACACACACACACACACACACACACACACACACACACACACACGCACACACACACACACACGCCCCATGAACATTTCTATGAGGTTCATTGAAGACAGAAGTTTAAACCCGTCTTTTCAGATGAATATTTCTTTTACATTTTTATAATAAAATATTTGATATGAGAGAAAATAGATTCATGTCTAATACACTATAAACTATTTCCTGAAGTGTTACTAATGATAACAGCACAAACATGTACCTGAAACTCACTGGTAAAAACATCAGTAAAAGTGAAGAAAGTTTCCACACACTATCTCACGATGCCGTTGTCTCCTATTTGGTGATGCGTTCAGAAAGGAACGATCTACTTCAAAACAAGAAGCAAAACTTACTTCAGCACCTCATTGTAGTGGACAGAGACGTGTCCTGTGATGTTATAATATAAAAAATATAAAATAGAATTAAAAAAGGCAGTGAAATGAACAAAAAGGTGGTTTGTTGTTTGAGGGCAACACAAGGCCGTAGAGGACTAATGTAATCTAAGATTTTACGTTTTATTTTTAAGGATCAAAATGTTCAGCAGGATTTTTCTCTTTCAGCAGACTTTCATTGTGATGAACTTCAACAAGTGTCAACTGAGAAGAAAACTGACTGACTCTCACCTACAGAATCTACTGAGTGTGTCAGCAAATCAGCTTCAGCCTAATTTAGAAAAACCTTTAATTTAATGAGCAGCTTCATGCCTTTCATCTCTCATATAAATGATCAGGGTCTGGGCTTAAACCAGGGTCGACCGTAACAGAGGCTTACACCGGGCAACTCGAGATCAGGAGGCTTGAGGGCAGGAGACTTAAAGAAACAACTCGGGAAACAGACCTCACAACATCAAGAAACAAACCACCCACACTGTCACAAAAGGGGAACTTAAACACAGACTAATGGGGCACAAGAGGAAGATCTGAGAAACTGATGAGGGACTCGGAAACACTCTGGCGACATCTGGTGGGGAAAAACAAGAACTACAAGGAAACAAAGGAAAAGCCTAGAAGGAACCACCAGATCCTGACAATAAATAGGATTGTTTCTGTGTTTTATTTATGTCGATTACAGAGTCGTGCTTTCTATTTATTTATTTATTTATTTATTTCAACATATTATAAAATTATAGATGAATCTACCATGGCAGCTTTTATTATAATATAATACAGTTTCGGCCCACAGCCCTCAGTCAAGTCTGATTTTTGGCCCTTCATAGGAAAAAGATTTAAGCAACTCTGAAAATTAGGAACTCCTCACATCCCAGTCACAAACTGTTTAACCTTTTTTCATCCAGGAGATTCAGATACAGGTTCAGGGCCTGCTTTTTTCCTACAACCATCACCCTACTGAACTCTACACTACACTGCTAGGAAACTGATGGTAGTGGTGCTGGTACTGATGGTCCACTCTGGCACCAAGGTGGTGGTATGAACTTCCCCTAGATGTCCGTACAGCAGAGTCCCTGACTATCTTTAAGCAACGATTGAAGACCTACCTCTTCCTGAAACACTTAAATTAGCACTTTCCAAGTTTGCTTTGTAGAATTCAAGAGTTATATTTATATTAAGTTTGTAATCTTGCGTACCAGTGTAGATTTATTCATTACTAGAGACTTAAAGCACTTTTGTACTTCGCTCTGGATAAGGGCGTCTGCTTAATGCCGCAAATGTAAATGTAAATGTAAATGTGATGTCCACTCTGTAGCATCTCTGTATAATTATAACTGTATAGAACTGTAAATTCACATCATATTCTAGATTATCTTATAAATCTGTATACTGTACACACTGTGTATTATCTGGATACTGTTGATACATTGTTCACTTATACACACATCTCACACACGTTCATCTCAGTGTGGAGTGCAAGATTGTTGATGGCACACCACATTGTCAGGTGCCAAACTTCTTTCATCCTTTCATTTTTGTTACTGATAAGGGCTACCACCGTGGTGCCATCTGCAACTTGATAATGAAGTTTGAGCCATGCTCAGGTGTGCAGTCATGGGTAAAGACAGAGGGGTAGGATAGGGCTTAGAACACAGCCCTGTGGCACACCATTGTTTAAGGTGAGGATGAAGGGGATGCAGATGTTGATCCTAACACACTTTGGTCTTTTAGTAAAAAAAGTCCAAGGTCCAGTTGCAGAGGCAGAGGCTAATGGCAAGATTATGAGTTAAGAGATCACTTTGGATCGGATCACAGTATTAAATGCAGAACTGCAATTGATGAATAACATCCCGACATTTATGTTGGATGGGGGCGATAACATTTTCACATAGTCCCAACTTTCAAAATGAATCCTTATGAAATATAAAATGAAATAATTGTTTTAAAACTGCTTTTTGTATTTACTCAGGTTACCTTTGTGTAATATTAAAAATAGCTTGATGAGCTAAATTATTTAAGTGTGACAAATATGCAAATAAATACAAAATCTAAATAATCCATAAAAAACAGTCACACCACTGTATATAAGCAACCAGTTTGTAATGGAAAATTTAATTTCTTATTTAATTTTTACCTGACATTTGCGTCTTTCCATCTGTCCATGTTATTTTTGTGTCATTAATGTTAAATGTCATAATGTATGCTGTATTTTAAAGTGATGCATCCTTTGTAATGGCACCCCTGTGCGCTCACACACACACACACACACACACACACACACACACACACACACACACACACACACACACACACACACACACACACACACACACACACAATCTGTGAGAGAGGCGAGCGGACGCCGAAGAGGCGTCTTGAATCATATATGAAAATGTCATTTAAAATGTTTTACTCGTATCATATCTGTATTTGTATAATAAAGGCGGCTTTTCTTTGTTATTATTGCAGCCTAATGATTTGTTGGATTCACCACCAACCAACAGAACAGCACATTCACCATAACCTAAACATTAATCCTTTGATCTCAATAGCAATAAATATATAAAATATCATAATGATAATATAATAAAGCTCTTTAATAGGTGATGTTTCTCTCAAAGTGTGCAGAACAAAAATAATAAACTAATCTTTTCATTAGAAGGTAAAATAAATGCATTTAAAATCATAATAAAATCTCCACAATAACACTGGTAATCACTCCGACACGTGCCGTTTTCTGTTACAGACCCCTATTAAAGACACAAATAATTATGTGGCCCTCTTTTTGGTAACGGTGGTTTGTACAGAGTCTCCACTCTGGCTTAATATCAGCATTAAAACCCTGAACACTTCTCCATGGGGTGTCCACCCTCCCCCTCAGCTTTTTATTTTCAGAACCTTAACACACGCCCTGTAGAGCAGCTTCTCCGTCACTGACCCAAAGTCCATCTCCCCTTCACCCCAGCACTACAGGAGGGGGCGCTCACACCCGTCGAGGTCAGGAGCTATGGGAAAAAGCTGGGGAAAGGGTTCATCCTCTGCAAGACCAGCTTCAGTTTGTTGATGGTCCATCAGCTGAACACGCTCCTCTGATGTTGGTGCAGATCTCCAGCAGTGTAGGAGCTGATTGACAACACGCAGGGACCTCAGTCCCATACGCGCTGCCATGTCCTCTGCCCTCGACAAGTCTGACCCCATGATGTTCTCACGCTCCTGGAGCGTTACGATGCCTGAGGAGACTAGAGTTCTGGTCAGTGCAGGAACGGTCACACTGGAGATGTCCAGTCACCGGCCGTAAACCAGAGGCTCCTCCAGCAACCAGTGTAGTGTTCGACAGCATTAGTTCTGTTTTTTAAAAAGTTTTTTAAAAAGTTCCAGATTTTAAAAAGTCCACGGTAAAACATTGGTAATCCAGAAACGTCCGGCATTTTCGTGTCCATAAAAAAAACAAGGCTCTGTTCAGCCCCAGTCCTCCAACTGTGCGTAATAATCCACTGGCTGCTGCTCTCCATACCATGTCTCTGGGTCCAGTGAGGAGTCTCTGGATGAACTGGAGGCGGAATGCTGCAGCTCTGCTGGACAGCTGGACCAACCAGTGCTCTCCTTCTTCTTTTGGCATATGAAGAACACTCTAAGGAATCCAGTGCAGTTTGTCCCAAAAGAAATCCACCAGCAGGGCCTGGATGTTTCCCAGCAGGTTCGGTGGAGGATCGACGCAGGTTAGCTTGTGCCAGAAGGATGACGCGGCGAGGTTGTTGATGACAAGCGTTCGCCCCCTGTAGGACATCTTTGGGACCAACCATCTCCACCTGTTCAGCCTTGCCTTGCCTTGCCTGATCCCTCTGTACACTCTAAAAGAAGCACATAAACCACCGTTGACCTTCAGAACACTCTCAATCTCACTGTACAGCACCCTGATCACGGCTCTGAAACCAGGGTTGAACCCAAAGCTTTCCAGCACCTTCCACAAGTATTCATGCTCAACCCGGTCAAAAAGCATTTTCCTGGTCTAGGAAAATCAGACCAGTCTTTAAACCCATAATCCCAGAGACGTCCAAAATGTCACAAATTAATTATATATTGTCAAAAATCGACCTGCCAGGCACACAGTACGTCTGGTCATGGTCAATGATCTGCTCAATCACCTTCATCAGTCTTGATGCTAATGCTTTTGACAGCAGCTTGCAGTCAGTGCACAGTAGTGACACTGGGCACCAGTTCTTCAGCTGGGTCAGGTCTCCCTTCTTTGGCAGCAGGGTCAAGACGGCTCTCCTGCAGCTTGATGGGAGCTGACCACCTTTCACACTCTCTCTTAGGACTTCCAGCACCTCCTGCCCTATAACTGCCCAGAACGCCTTAAAGAACACAACATCTATTTCTGGCACCTGCCCATTCTTCATAAACTGAAAAAGAACTCATAAGGAGCATCCATCTCAGTGACGCTTCTAAAGCATGAGCAGACCAGCACCCCCTCTACTGCAGTGTCCAACAGGTCGTTCATTTTGGCTTTTTTGGTTTTGAGGGCTTCAATATGCCCTTGATTTCCTGTGGCCTCCAAACACTGGAGTTCCACCGTCTCTATCTCCAGAGCTTTCAGAAATCTGGCAATGTCTCTTGTGACATTGAGAGTTTATTGTTGACAGAAAATTTAATTTGTGCCTTTGTCACATCCCACCACTGCTGTAGGGAGATAAAAGCTCCTTCTCACGTGACGTAGCTTCCTGTGTTTGACTTGTTTGCCGCGAGTTACGTGTTTGTATCTCTCGGCGTCTTTCAAACAAACTTTGCTATCTATCTATCCGTTTTTCCTCTTTTAATAATCCTTAATTGTTTTTGTCTTCCTGACTTGTGCCTGTAGTTAGTTAACTCGCCTATTACTAGTGTTGTTTATATTTATTTTCTCTCACTCACATCTCTGTATAATAAATCTGTTCGTGACGATAAGCACTATGCCGGTTGTTTGTCTGCATTCGAGCACAGGTGAGGACTCGTTCGAGTTGCAAACGGTGGCGTTGGAGATGGAGGCATTGGAGAAACAGATTCGCGAGCTGCATGTAAAGCATGACCGGCTGCGAGAGCGGAAAGCGGCGCTGGAAACATCCCGGGCGGACGCGCACTCATCCCAGGTAAACTCCCAGGTTGAACCTAACGCTCCCAGCACATCAACTCCGCGTGCTTCTATGCCCAGGCCCAGCGCACCTACAACTCCGGCACCGGTGCAACATGGACCCTGGATGCGACCGCGGCGGAAGAGACAAGCCAAGCCCCGATCGAGGACGTCTCCACCTCCACCACCGGCCTTCGAGATCTCGACCGAGAACCGCTTCGTCCCCCTCCGCGAGACGGAACGCGACACTGTTATTCTCGGAGATTCCATCGTCCGGCATGTCCGCGCTACCCGAGCTAAAGGTAAGGTGCACACTCGCTGTTTTCCTGGTGCTCGTGTTCTGGATGTCGCTGCGCAGGTACCCGCGATCCTGAACGAGAACTTCGGAGCGGTTGTTCTCCATGCCGGATCAAACGACACCAGGCTGCGGCAAACGGAGATCTTAAAGAGGGACTTCAGGATCCTGGTGGAGACGGTACGCAGCACATCACCCACAACGAGGATCATTGTGTCAGGACCTTTTCCCACTTACCAGCGAGGGGCTGAGAAGTTTAGTAGACTTTTAGCTCTAAATGAATGGTTACAGTCATGGTGTCGAGAACATAAACTTCTCTTTGTTAATAACTGGAACTGTTTCTGGGAGCGTCCTAGGTTCTTCCGCCCTGATGGCCTGCACCCCAGCAGAGTTGGAGCAGCAGTGCTATCAGATAACATCTCTAGGATACTACACACCATCTGACTGGTAAGACATCAAGAAATCTTCAACTATAAGAACACGCATACTACAGACCAAATAGTTACAAGTTCACACACAGCCCAGTTTATAGAAACCGTATCTATTCCTCGTGTAGTAAAACCAAGAATTACATACACAAGATCCAGAAATAATCTTATTGCAGTTAAAACTGAAAAATGCCAGATAAGCAAACACAACAAAGTTCTAAAGTTCGGTCTTTTAAACATTAGATCACTTGCACCCAAAGCACTGATTGTAAATGAGATGATCACAGAGAATAATCTCGATGCACTCTGTCTCACTGAGACCTGGATTAAACCAGGTGATTATATGGGTCTAAACGAGTCGACACCGTCAGGATATGTTTATAAGCATGAGCCCCGTCAGACTGGTCGTGGGGGGGGGTGTAGGAACCATTTATAGTGCTTCTCTTAATGTTAGTCAGAGATTAGGATTCAGCTTTAAATCATTTGAAGTGCTCGTTCTTAAAATTGCACTTTCAGAGATGCATAGAAAACTCGCTCTGGTCACCGTGTACAGACCCCCAGGACCCTACGCTGATTTTCTTCATGAGTTTGCTTGTTTTCTCTCAGACCTCCTGATCAGCTTTGATAAAGTGCTGCTTGTAGGAGATTTTAATATTCATGTAGATGATGAAAACGATGCCCTAGGATTATCATTTGTCGATTTACTAAACTCTTTTGGAGTTAAACAAAACGTCACCAGACCAACCCACCGTTTTAACCACACACTAGACTTAATAATATCCCACGGAGCAGACGTCACTGATATAGATATTTTACCCCAGAGTGATGACATCACAGACCATTATCTCCTACTGTACACACTACCGGTAGAGCAGATTAACCGTGTTTCACCACGTTATCGACCTGGTAGGACTATTATTCCAACCACTAAGGACAGATTCATAAATAACCTGCCTGATTTATCTCAGTTTCACATTAAACCCATAAATGCTGATCATCTTGATGAGATGGCGAACAACATAGACCTTATCCTCACTAGCACTTTAGACACTGTTGCCCCCACCTGGTTAAAAAAGGTTCGAGAACAAGCACCTGCACCTTGGTATAATAGTCATACGCATGCCCTAAAGAGAACAACACGTAATCTGGAGAGAAAATGGAGGAAAACTAAATTGGAGGTATTTAGAATTGCGTATAAAGACAGTATGCTTAGCTACAGACAGGCGCTAAAAGCTGCTAGAGCTAAACACCTGAGCAAACTCATAGAAAATAACAAAAACAATCCCAGGTTCCTTTTCAGTACAGTCGCTAAATTAACAACAAATCAGGGATCTGAAAAATGTGTTCCATCACAGTTTAGTAGTGAAGACTTTATGAATTTCTTCACTGAAAAAATAGATAACATTCGAAAAACAATTGTGGCAGTTCAACCTGTGACAGCATCTCCCGACACAATCGTACTTACAACCCCACAACTACACTGTTTTACATGTATAGGACAGGAAGAGCTGTATGATGCTATTATGAAAGCTAAATCAACAACATGTCAGTTAGATCCAATTCCCACTAAACTACTGAAGGAAGTGTTATATACAGCTGGTGAGCCTCTTTTAAATATTATTAACTCCTCACTATCGTTAGGTCATGTCCCTAAATCCCTCAAGTTAGCAGTTATTAAGCCCCTCATTAAAAAACCTAATCTGGATCCAAACACGCTATCGAATTACAGACCAATTTCAAATCTCCCATTTATGTCTAAGATTTTAGAAAAGATTGTCGCTGCCCAGTTATGTAACCACTTGCAGGAGAACAATATCTTTGAAGAGTTTCAGTCAGGTTTTAGGCCCCATCATAGCACAGAAACTGCTCTAGTTAAAATCACTAACGACCTGTTTTTAGCTTCAGACCAAGGCTACATCTCCCTATTAGTTTTACTAGATCTTAGTGCTGCGTTCGACACTATAGATCATGATCTTCTCCTCGATCGCTTACAGAATTACATCGGTATTCAGGGACAGGCATTAAGCTGGTTTAAATCCTACCTGTCCAATCGTTACCATTTCGTAGATTTAAATGGAGAGCTATCCAGGATAATGCTAGTAAATTATGGCGTGCCACAAGGGTCAGTTCTGGGACCCCTGCTTTTTACAATATACATGCTTCCATTAGGAAATATTATTAGAAGGCATGGAATTAGCTTCCATTGTTATGCTGATGATACCCAGCTATATATTTCATCCAAACCAGGCGATACAGCTCAATTAGCTCGCATAACTGAGTGTGTTGAAGAAATAAGAGATTGGATGACCCATAACTTTCTGCTATTAAATCCTGATAAAACGGAGATTTTGCTCATCGGCCCAAAAAATAGTACACAGAAGCTCCAGCATCTCAGCCTGCATTTAGACGGTTGTTCTGTAACTACTAGTTCAACGGTAAAAGACCTGGGAGTTATTTTAGACAGCAACTTATCTTTTAAAAATCACATCAATCAAGTTACAAAAACAGCCTTCTTTCACCTTAGAAATATTTCTAAGCTAAGAAATATGTTATCTATATCTGATGCAGAGAAGCTCGTCCATGCGTTTATGACCTCTAGAATAGACTACTGTAATGCATTACTAGGTGGATGTCCTGCATCATTAATAAACAAGCTTCAGTTAGTTCAGAATGCCGCAGCAAGAGTTCTTACTAGGTCAAGAAAATACGATCATATAACCCCAATCTTATCGTCCCTACATTGGCTTCCTATTAAGTTTCGAATAGACTACAAACTACTGCTACTCACTTATAAAGCACTAAATGGTTTGGCTCCCATGTATCTATCCAGTCTCTTAACACGCTACAATCCGTCACGCTCCCTGAGATCTCAAAACTCTGGGCTTCTAGTAGTTCCTAGAATAGCAAAGTCCACTAAAGGCGGTAGAGCATTTTCACATTTAGCTCCTAAACTCTGGAATAGTCTTCCTGACAGTGTTCGGGGTTCAGATACACTCTCCCAGTTTAAGTGTAGATTAAAAACATATCTTTTTAGCAAAGCCTACACATAACACACATCACACACATCACATCACAACCTTGTGCTCCAGAACATCTGATCACATGCACATTATCAACTTGTGCTGTTAATATCATGAACAGCAGCTACGCTAATTCCTCTCCACTGCTTCTCTTTCTCTCCCCATCCCGAGGCTTCCTGAGGTTTGGCCAGCTCCAGTCACGTCCCACCTCGTGAAGATTATGGACCTATGGATGATCATGGAGAAGTAGATGCCGAGTGTTTAAAGGCCCTGGCATGGAGAAGCTGATACTGGATCTATGATGATCACAAATTGTTCTGTATTGTTGAAAGATTTATGACCAAACTTTTGATGTCACCCATATGAGGATGGGTTCCCCTTTGAGTCTGGTTCCTCTCAAGGTTTCTTCCTCATATCATCTAAGGGAGTTTTTCCTTGCCACTGTCGCCACGGCTGCTCATCAGGGACAAACGCACACCATTCACCTTCACTGTTGTTTTCTGTAAAGCTGCTTTGAGACAATGTCTGTTGTGAAAAGCGCTATACAAATAAACTTGACTTGACTTGACTCACGTTTTAACCAATTCCATAAAAAAATAAAAGACTCTCTAAAATTAGCATCTTCTAGAAGTGTGGTGTTAAAATGCCAGTAGCTGCTCTTAGGTTTAATATTCTTTTTACTGATGGTGCACTGGACCATACAGTGATCTGAGATGCCTACTGGAAAAATAAAACATCTTGTAAAAAAAAGTTAAGTTGATCCTTAAAACAATAAAAGTGATCTAATCTCACCAGGAAGAGCGTGTTATGTCTCACGTGTACTGTCTCTGTTTTTAATGAAAATTTCTCCATGCTTCACAGAGATCGTGGGTCTCCACCAACTCCCACAGGTGCTTACGGGAAGCTACATGAGGCTCTGCATGATTTCTGTCTATATTGTCTGCTGTTCAATTAAAATCTCCTCCCAAAACTAAAAACTCTGCAGTGCTGCAGTTTAAAATAACATTGTTAAGTTTGTGTAAAAACTTCATTCTCTCCACTGCACTGGTGAGAGCGTCCACACAGATAAACACTAAAACCTCATTCTCATTAAAAACATCTACATTTAAAAGCCTCCCATTTAAAATTCCCTCTTGTAAGAAACAGGAATATAATTGTGATTAAAAAGCAGGGCAACACCAGGTTAAAATCACAAACTCGTCCCACTCCTTCACCCAATCAGCAGTGTTACTGCCGCACTGTGGGTCTCCTGCAGCATAACAACATCCACACGCTTCTGTCTTGTAAACTCATAAAGCTTTGCTCTTTTTCCATAATCCCTCGCTCCGTTTATGGTAAAACTCGCAACTTGAAACCCGTTCATTAAAAAATTTAATAAAAGTAAAACAAATAAATGCGAAAAGAACTAAAATTAAAACACCACACACACACTATCAGTCTTCATCAGAGTTTCCCTACTGACCTTCATTATCAGCTTTTTTAACCTAAAGATTTCCTGATCTGTAAAAGCTCCTTCTCTGCTTTATATCGTTGACGAACTGCTTGTGGTCCGGGAAAAACTCCTCGACTAATACGTTCTTCTGTTACTTGGTGGTTTTTAAAAAACTCTTTAATGTCCTCAGCACTATATAATACATTCACCAGTTCCTCCTGAGAGTCTAGATTAAAGACTGATTCAGACATTGTGTCTTCACTGTCTGATTCTGGTTCATCCACCTTCATGTCTTTCTTTGCCTGCTTCTTCCTTTTATTTGACACCTTAAACTGGGGCTTGTCGTCCATCTCCACGTCTCCCCTATCCCCTTGCACTGGTGTAGTGACTGGTGTCTCCTGGCGACAGCTCTGCACCCCTGTGCCTGCCTCTGCCAGCTCAGGCAGCTCCAGAGTCCACTGGGACCTTTTCGGTTTCACAAGGCCTCTCCAGGTCCAGTTCAGCCGAGCACGGCTTTCCCGGGCCCAGTTCAGCCGAGTATGGCTTTTCTGGGCCTGGTTTAGCCGAGCAGAGCTTCTCCTGGTCCGGTTCGGCCGAGCAGGGCTTCTCAGGGGTGATTATGTTGTTAG
>NC_139583.1:1279622-1304622 GCF_946808225.1 Silurus aristotelis | reverse complement strand
TGAACAGTAGATGCTAAAAACAAAACTCTAGTGTACATTTGTAACAGAAATGTAAATGTTACTTGTGAAAACATGATTATTCAAACTTACATATTTATTTATTTATTTATTTATTTATTTATTTAGGTAATGCATTAGTTTGTGCCCCCCTCTGCCCTATTTTATATCAAATATTCTCATCAATTAAAAACAGAAAATTAACAATTATATTCAGTTAATGTTTGTTTTTGAGGCTTAAAATTGTATTTGAATTGAAATGTTGTATATTTTTACACCCCTAATGGTTATAATTATTTTTTAGATATTGGTGAATATTAACGGTAAATAAATCAGAGAAAGAATATATGATAAAAAACAGAGTTTATAAATGTGTTTTTTCTCTAATGTTGGATTAAACACTGTTTCCTTTTCTACAGATTACAGAACAGTATAAGTGATGAATCCTGTGCTGATGTGGCTTCAGCTCTCTGTACAAATCCATCACACATCAGATATCTGGATCTGAGTGAGTGTAAACTGGGAGACTCAGGAGTGAAGAAACTCTGTGATCTACTGAAGAAACACGAGTGTAAACTGGAGACACTGTGGTGAGAAACTCAGTGATGAAACACTACATTTGTCAGGATGCAGGTAGTTGGACCCAAACGCAGGACACCAGCGAGGTTTATAATCAACATCTTTATTTACAAAAAACAAATTCAGGCAAAACCCAGAGGAAACGACAGTCTGAGTAGTGCACGTAAAAACACAAAAAACAAAGTGTTCGGAAACTTGTGACCTCATGCAGAGCGGGGAATGGCCGAGAGAGGGCGCCAGTGAGAGAATAAAAGAAGAAAAATAAACAAAAAACAAACCGCGACCGGCGGCAAAAGCGAATCCGAGAAAAACCGGAAGATTCAAAACAGTAACTAAAGGATCCGGGAAGGGAAACGAGGGAGCAGAAAAGTTACAAAAATATAAAGAGGCGGACGAGACAAAACCCGCGAAATCCGCGTCTTGTTATGCAACGGCAATAATCGGAAGCTGCGGAAGTGAAAGAACCGGAAGTGCGCGCGCCGCTGGCTGACAAAATTGAGATCTTTATATTTTCTTGATCCTCATTAACAAAACTGAGAAAATCTTCATCTCTGTATGAATTAAACATTTGTGTTTGTGTTGATGAATCTCATTCCTACTATAAACATCTCCATCATTCTCTCCCTGTGTGCAGGTTGGTGTACTGCAGGATAACTGATGGAGGAGGAGCTGCTCTGACTGAAGCTCTGAGATTGAACTCCTCACATCTGAAAGTACTGAATCTGAGTTGGAATGAACTAAAAGATTCAGTTCTACAGGAACTCCAGGAGATTCTACAGAGTTCAGGAGGAGAACTACAGTAAGTTCATGTAACACAGATTGTATAATTTCTGTAGAAAATAATGAGATTTTATTTTCTATTCCACTAAAATGAAGGTGTGGTTTGATCACTGCCAGTACGACACACAGCACACATTTAATAACAATCGTTGTGTTGTGATGTTTTTGGGAAACTCAGTCTGAATCAGTATCAGATGAACTTTAATAAAGCTGATAAACCAGTGATCAGCACTTCCTCAGTGTAAATGATAGAAAAGCTGAAGAAAAGAAAACCACAGGTTTGGAAGTGTTTTAAAGTTCACAAGTCTGTAACGACTACATTCTGTTTTACTGTAAATAAATTCATTCTCATGTTTTTTTACTGTTTTGTTCTTACAGATATCATAAATTATGAACAGAAACATTTACAGGAGCTGGTGCTGCTGTCTGGAGTCTGGTGTCTGGAATCTCATCACTGGTAGTAAATCTGATGAACAGCCAACTTTAAAACCTGAATCGTTTACAGTGCAGAAAGAACAAAGAGAAGAAAAATGCAGAACAAACAGAGAGGAAACGGTGTGTAGAGTGATGTAGAAATGGTGTGTGGAGTGATGTACAGTTTATATTCCATCAGAGAAGAGAAAAGCAGGAGGCAAGTCAACATCAGCAGTAACACACAGAGACACCAAACCAGGAGCTCCACAAGCTCTCACACCTCCAATCCATAAAACACACAGTACTACATAATCAGCAGAGAAACTCCTCAATGCAGGACAGAAGGAAACAGCAGGGTTTGGTAGGTGACTGATACTTCAGCTGTAGTGAATCCACTGATCAATTACTGAACACTGAAGAACATCTCAGGAGAAGTGCTGACTCATCATGTTTCTGCTTCTTTATTTACACACAGAGTTTCAGAGCTGAACTGAATATATATTTGTTAAAAGTATTTTATTCTACACTAAATAATGTTTTATACTAAAATATAAATGTCATATATAGTAATTACATTTGTAAATAATGTGCAATAAAATAATGTTTTAAATCTTATTTTCTTGTTGATCACAACTTTTTAAAAAAGCTTCACTGTAAATAAAACGTCAGAAAGATGTGCTCTGATGTTCTCGCTCATAAAAACGTCTTCAAATCAAATCAAATCAAATTTTATTCATCACATACACATACATACAGGGTACGACATGCAGTGAAATGCTTTATACGACAGTCCGGCATGAGGGAATAGGATGGGGGAAAAAGATAAGAAGGCAGATAAATAAGTATGAGGTATAAAAGAACTATATAAAATAATAAAAATAAAATATAGAATATGAAGTTATAAAAGATATACAAAGATCTATAAATGTAAATATACAAAAAATGGCAGTGACCAGTGAACAGTAAACAAAGTGTAACAGAGTGTAAACAGTAGACAATTTACTGTTTTTAAAATAACAAATTCAAACAAAGTCGAGTTTTCAGGCAGCAGTGAATTTGATGGAACGTTAAAATCACTAAAAACATCTGTTGCCTTGTTTATTGATGAAATTCTTCTTATTTTATAGACACAGTGACGTCCTTAACAACCTTTACCTTTTTCTCCTCTGATCATTACTTAGCGATCATGCAGAAACTCCAGGATAATCCATCGTGAACAGATCTCAGTTGTAGATTATGATTGGAGATTAAGTGGTGCTCGAAGTTATTAGTGAATGCTGGTGAAATTGGAGCCACATGATCAGCGTGTAGGATACATGAGCAGACCGACCGGGGAAGAGCTTTCAAAAAGTCACTTATTAACAAAAAAGTGAACAATAAACTGAAAAAAAAAACATTAGAAAAAACTTAACATTATCAAAAAAGAAATAAAAGACACATAAAAAGGTGAGTTTTGTGGGTGAAGTTGGGGGACGGGGTGTTCAGATAAACTCTAATTGTGCAGATCAGATACAGTGACCCTGCTGTAAATCTGTTACTGTTCACATGAGACCCAAATATTCTATAGGATAAAAACAGAGAGGTTTTGGGATCATCAGAGTGAATATGAAGAACATTAAACTCATTTTATAGACAGGAGGAACAAATTCCAGTATTTTATTCAGCACTTTATTACCCAATAACAATCATTCTAATGTTTTCCAAATTACAATAAATACACACACACACACACACACACACACACACACACACACACACACATTAATACATAATGATAACATAATGAATTAAATAATATATATATATATATAAATTAACAGTCTAAAAGCATCTGCATTTGACTACATGTCGTTTTATTAGTTTTAATAAATAAATAACATTAAAAAAAGCAGTCATGAAAATAGAAGAAGACAAAAGTATTTGAATCTCTTTGTTTTTGTATCTACTGTAAATGAGTGTTTTCTGAACATCTGTTTCTCTGCAGCGCGTTCATGGACACGTGCACGGCGCCAGGCGCGTTCTCGCTCCAACATTTAATGATCAGTGGAGGCTGATGTTTGAATTGACGCTGTTTGCGTGGTGAACTTCTCCAGATGATCTATTTTGAATTGCATTTTAACAACAGCGCCCTCTAGGGACACAACATACGATGGTCACAGAATCTGGTGTAACACCTGCCTGGTGAGAATGGACGCAGGGGCTCTTTAAGACATGATTGGTGACGTCATCGCATGTGCGTGTGGTGCACGTGACAGTGGGTGTAAACGTTTTCATTTTGTTTGGGAAATTTTCTTTATTCATAAACAAAAACTGTCAAAATTCCGACGGAGTTTTAGGATTACAACGGGATAAAAACCTGGAAGGGGAGGGGCAGAGAATTTCCCAGTTTAAAACTCAAAACCTCCGAGAATAAAAACACCAAAATGTGCAGTCCAGCAGTTTTTCTCTGATGGAAGGAAACGCGTCTCTGTGCAGGACTGAAAGAGTTCGTAAGACAACAGGAACCTGGAAGAACATTGGCAGAATTCTGCTTAAAGTTTACCAAACTTGCCAGTACCTACCAATCAAGCTGGTGCGCCCCTTGTGGAAGTGATCTTGTATGGATCAGTGTGCAGTAATTTACTTGAAACCTTCATGCATTTTGTAAGTTGCTGAGATCATCACATCCTAAAGAAGACTCTCAAAGATTTTTCCTCTGTGGATACTGATGAGCTGTTAGAGGTTCTAGACAACTATGAATGTCGAACACGAGTTGCAGCTGAGAAACTGAAAGACATTCTGATGGAGATCCCACACAAAGAGCTTCTGCAAAAGCCAATGTATGTGATCGACTGCTGGAAGGAGGTGATGCAGCCAAATATCACCTTTAACCATGATGAGCTTTTAAAGATGTATGAAAACCTTAAACCATCTCAGAACCTCCTTAAAAGGTACATCAGGGAGTGAGATGAGGAGAAACTTGGCAAGTTTCTAAGGTTCCCCACAGGAAGTGATCTGCTCATGTCGGACAAAATCGAGATCATGTTTTCAAACGTGCCTGAATTCACAAGAAGGTCTGTGGGGCTCACATGTGGAAGGGTTCTGGAGATGCTGACTGCTATGATGGCTACCAGACTTCCGGTCTGAATTGAATGCAGTGTTGGAAAGCAACATCTGGATTATGGACATTGTGTAGGTCATGTTCAGCTGTTGCTCTCTCACATGCCCTTGATTGTTTTTTCTGGTGTTTATATTCAGCATTTATTTTTCTTTCAAACAAACCAAAAGGTAAAACTGCCACAAAATCTTTTTCTGACTGTGAAAATAATTAAATTGTTATTTCGGAGGTTTGAAATCTGTGGGTTTTTTAGTTTCTTACTGTACTTTTGTACTGCACTGTTTTCAGAAGTGTTTTCTAGATTGTTTCCAGCTGCGTTTCAGCCTGAACACTTTTTCACTTGCTGTATGTAAAATCTAGACAGATGCTTTCATTAGCGTAAAGAAAAGCACAGTGACGTTTAAATGTTTATTGGAAAGAAAGTGCAGTAAAAGATGTTTTGTGAATTGAAAGCTTTTGTGTATAAGCAGGTCGCCTTCATTTAAACAACACATCAACAACTCATAGATCCACCTGAAGTGAGAGAGAGAAAAGTGTAGGTGTGTTAAATGTTGGGAAAAGTCTGGGTGATACCTCACTAATACTTACGGGTTTGTTTGAACAACACACTTCTCGAGGTGGAATTAAACTCCAGTACATGAGATTTGAATAATGTCTCTGCTGTACAATCAGAATTTAGTCATAAGTGTAGAAACATTGTTAGGCTTCTTTATTGTTTCTGACTGTTTAAGGACAAAGTTTGGGGAAAGAAACTGAGATGCAGTTTAAATGATTCCACATAAAGACAACAGTAACACCATATAATGCTGAGTCAGCAGCAGAGCGACTGATAAACGAGTACAACTACAGTCCATCTTTAGATCTTTCCACGTCTGGCTGTTCTTAGTGAGGTGTACAGCTCTGCAGCTTCCAAAGCATCAGTCGCATCATTCCATCCGTTCTCCTGCATTAGTAACACACAGAGATCCAAAACTCTCATCACAAGGGAGCTGACGCTTCGGTGTGCACTCTTCCTTTCACACAGACACTGTGGGACTGTACACATGAGGACTGGACCACCTCAACATGACCGTGGAGCCTCGAACCATCTCATCCTGTTCATCTTAAACCTTCCAGAAGGTAATACAGGTAACAGCATCTGACCCTGAAGTCTCTGGTGAAACACAAGGTGCTGCATTAAAACTTTTCGAGGAGAACTTGCAGGAGAACGTCACGGAGCAGCTGATGGAAGATACTTAAACGCTTTTAAAACTACATGCAGAAAGTTTTCACAATTTCTGTTGTTTCCATCTAAAAAGCAGATGTTCTGTTTTCAACACATAGTAATTCGAGCTCTTCAGTGGTTCTTCTGGATGTGTATTTTATCCAGAGTTTGGTGAAGAGAAAACACAAACGTCAGTGTGTTCCGGTGCAGCAGAAAGCAGCGGGCTGGGTTGAGTGTTCACGGTTCTCATGCTGGACACTTCGGTGAGATCCAGAATGTCTCCAGAGAAGTGCTCGTTGTCTCGGAGGGTTTTGATGTTCATCCAGAACTGAACGCTTTGTTTCCTTAAAATCCTCCTCAGGATTCAATGCGTCGATTCCCTGTTCTGCCTCCATAAATAAAACTGTTGTCTTTGGCCAAGGCGTCGTGTGGTTTCTCCTCAAAAATACCTGCATGGTGGCGACGTGCCCGTTTTCAGTGGCATGGTCCGCACGCATCCTCTCTGCACACCCACCCAAGTGCGTAACGCTCTGAATATCGTAACCAGCACAACCTTGAGGTCATTATTTGTTGTAGAAGCTTCCGTCCATCCAACAAAACAACAGAAACCATCGATACACACATTTATCCCAACACCACACGCCTTCAGTTTGTCACAGGAGTCCGGACGCCAAACAGCATTCGGCCCTTTTGGTTTGTTTTGCGGCGTCTAAGACGCTGCGCTCTTCGAAGCTCCACACCATGAGGATCCATTCATCTAATGATCTTCGTATTGTGTCCTGCTGCTGCACCACAAATCCAATGTGTAAAACACGATCATGTGACCAGCCAGAACTTTACACATGTACATTGTGTTTAGTTCCTGATAAACAATCACCTCATCAAACCAGCCTAAAACTGTTAGCATAGCGTGAGCTAAAACTGTTAGCATAGCGCGAGCTAAAACTGTTAGCATAGCGCGAGCTAAAACTGTTAGCATATCGCGAGCTAAAACTGCTAGCATAGCGTGAGCTAAAACTGTTAGCATAGCGCGAGCTAAAACTGTAAGCATAGCGCGAGCTAAAACTGTTAGCATAGCGCGAGCTAAAACTGTTAGCATAGCGCGAGCTAAAAGTGTTAGCACAGTGTGAGCTAAAACTGTTAGCATAGCGCGAGCTAAAAGTGTTAGCATATCGTGAGCTAAAATTGTTAGCATAGCGCGAGCTAAAAGTATTAGCATAGCATGAACTAAAACTGCTAGCATAGCGTGAGCTGAAACTGTTAGCATAGTGTAAGCTGAAACTGTCAGCATAGTCGAGCTAAAATTGTTAGCATAGTGTAAGATAAAACTTTTAGCATAGCGTGAGCTAAACCTGTTAGCATAGCGCGAGCTAAAACTGTTAGCATAGTCGGACTAAAACTGTTAGCATAGTCGAGCTAAATCTGTGTGTGTGTGTGTGTGTGTGTGTGTGTGTGTGTGTGTGTGTGTGTGTTTGTGTGTTTGTGTGTTTGGCAAAAAAAAGTGCTTATTTGACTCCTACATCTTAAATGTGTAACATTTCTTGTTCTTTGTGTTCGATGAAGAATGAGTTGAGAAGAAGAAGCACAAATCCCAAACTGTGTGTGGATTTTGGACCTCTACAGCTCCTGGATTGGTGTAAAATGAAGGGAGCGAATGCAGGAATCCACATGAGAAGTGGATTTGATTCACTCAGACAGGTAAATGTAAATATTACACATCTGCTCTCCTGCTGCTTCCTGACTTTACAGATGTGCAGGTGGAAGATGAAGTGAACCCTGTTAATGTTCACTGCAATTTCCTTTTGTTTTTAACAGCAGGTTAAAGATACGCGAGATCTGCTTCTCTACCTGGGAGAATCATCTGAGCAGCTCACTGACGCCTACCAGGGACATTCATAGATCAATTCTCATTTGGTTTGGACTGTAAATATGAACACGACTGCAAAAGTCGAAGGCACATGAGTTTTTTCAGCCCCAGTTTGAACTTTTTCCATCTTTGTACTGTAGTTTGTCAGTAAATGAAAGATCAGTTTACATTCCTAAACATTGATGTTGTGAGTATTTGTAATGATCCAGTGAGGGTTTTGTATTCACAGGGACTCTGACTACAGCTGGAGCTCTACAGAAGATTTGCTCTCACCATCCTTGAGTCTTTTTATTATAACATGAAAAAGAGAGAGAAAACTAAGACAAGAAATCAAGAAAAACTGTGGTGATGTTTGCAAAATGGGTAAAAACGTACATGCAAAGCCTGAAAAACTCTACCAAGCGTACCTGGGAGAAAAACTGCTTTAGGTGCAGAAGATGATCACAACAAATATTGATGTAGTCAATAGAAGTTAAATGAAGATCAGTTTCTGAGAGGATATGAAAGGAATCCCCAGTTGAAGTGTCTCACAGACACAGTTCTTCTGGATTGATTCTGTCCTTATTTATTCCTCTTTCTTCATGTAAGAACAGAAGGTGAGGTGATGATGATGATGATGATGATGGTGAGACACAAATGTCAGTGTGATGGTGAGACCAGATGATGTCAGCAGAGACTTGATTAAAGATACAGTCGCTTCACCGATCATGTAATGAAGATTGTTGTACTGGGCAGCACTGCAAGAGAGGAAGATACCAACACAGCTGACGTACGTCATCATCGTCAACCGAGGTGCTGTTGGGATGGAAGAACCTCACAAACGTGTACCTTCTGCTCATGGGCTTTATCTACTCGCTGAACTTCAGCTGATCCCCAAAGCTGAGAAACACTTTTGTGAAACACATTTTCTTTCAGAAAATCTTTCTTTGGCTGGACGCTTTACATTTAGAAAGTTACTGATGTAAATCTGCTGGTTGGTCATGTTGTTGGACTCCTAAACTTTCTGCATGTGTTCTGCTGTGAGAAGGTTCTAAACAGGTTTGTTCATGTCCATTAGAGCAAAGTGTGTACAATAGTGTAGTGTTGAACAGAAACACTGGAATGCAGTGTGATGGAAGTAATGCAGTGCTGCTAAAGAAAACACAAGCAGAGGTTTCTTTGTTCCATCACAGCTGGATGTGAGATCACAGTTAAACATCTCACATGAAATTGTTGTGCTCTTTTCTATACACAACAAACATTAAAACATCTGTGATGGGATAAAGATGAACCACTTCACCATGTTTTTGCCCAAAAGCAGTTCATCTTAATGAAGGCGTCCATTTGTTTGATCATTTCTCTTTTTCCCAGTGTTTCATTCAAATAAAAGTACAAATGATATAAAGTCATGTTTTAAATCATATTTAAAGTAAAGGTTTTCAGGAGAACTAAAAGAGAACGTGTATAAAAAGTAATAAAACATAATAGTGTATATTTATAATCATTACTGAAGTCAAATTTACAAGCAGTCAATACAATTTACTAGAATTCCCAAGTGAACTCTCTTCTCCCAGAGATCCCTCATGTGTGTGTTACCTTCTGGTTCTCCTTTTAGTTCTGCTGCTGAAGTTCCTACATGCACCTTGATTACACTGTAGTGTGTGTAAAATGTAGGAGACAATGAGAAAACTTCATTCAGATTTCTCTCAATTCTATTTTATTTTATTTGTTTTGTGATTTTAACAATGAACATTGTCTCAAAGCAGCTTCACACAGATCATGTGGTATTAAAGAATAAATACGTTTGTCACTGATGTTCCTGAACAGAACAGACCCGTGGAGACCGTGGTGAAGGAAAAACTCCCTGAGATGGAATAAGGAAGAAACCTTGAGAGGAACCAGACTCTAGAGGGAGTCATCCCTCTATCTTCTCTCTCTGTTGGTTTAAACCTGTTCCTGAGGTCCCAGTGACCAGTGTTCCTGTCCTGTTCTCCTCCTCGGATCTGCTTGATTTATCCTCTGGATGGAGGTCTCTTTCATTAGAGACCACTCTGTGTAGCTGGGGATGGTTCCACATCAACAGCCTAAAGATCCTTTAAAGTTCCTGAGAAACTCAAGAACCTTGATGATGGATTTAGACTGTAATGAATATCAACAGTCTGCTACAATGTTCAGGACCACAGTTTTCATGAACACTTCTGCATTTAAGTGTCTATACCTGAACAGTGCACCTCAACAAAGCTGCTCTGAGACACTGAGATGTCCACTGTTAAAGTGGTCTAGAAAAAGAAAGAAATGATTGAAAAAAAGAAAAACAGACACATGTTCACTTTGTTCCTCTCTGAAAGTTCTTTTGCAGGAGAAAAGGCCAGAAACCAGATCATGACTGAAAGCTAACACCTGCTTTGTGAAGTATTTTACTGTTCAATACTGGGTTTAACACTTGGCCAGTGGATTTACTAAAACAGGAGTCAGTCAGAATGGTTTTATGAGGGACATCTTCTGGGTTCTGCTGAGGATTTCTGTGCTTCTTATCCAGAACATTTTGTTTAGTGGTTTGAAGTTGTAAGTTCTTCTGTAGTCCATTTTTTGTTCCCTCTCGATTATCAGTGTCAGAAACGTTTTATCTTAAACAGAAGTCCCTACAGCCTGAGGATCTGGAATATTGACATCAGTGTCTGTTCCTTTACTGTCCTGGTCCTGCTGTCTATCTTCATCATCATCATCATCATCATCATCATCATCATCTTCACTGCGGTCTGCATTACTGTCCACATCACTTCCTCCTGGTTCAGTGTTCTGCATTTCCCCGTCTCTTTCTTCACCCTGTGCTGTAGAGGACTTTGGGTCTGACGTTGCCGTGTCTTGCTTTTTACCAGGTCGAAGCAGTTTTGATTTCATCAATGACAATCGACCAGTTCTGTCAAATTAAAACATAAAAATCACTTGAATAACTTCTTTTATCCACGAGCAACATCTGTTTTCACTGATAACATTTACAATAATAAATGGAGATCATGTGAATTATATAAAAGATTCTATAATAGAATATAAAATACATCATATTTAGTTGAACTACTTATTTGCTATAATAAAAGAGGAATGAATGAAATGAAGAGTTAACAGCGTGCTGGACGGACAGAAGCAGTAACTGATAGATAAATAATGAACAGTAACAGATCAGGGAATGAAAATAAAAGTACAAAAGTTAAAAGCATGTAGAGAAACGTGTGAAAATGTTTTATTATCAGGGCGATTGTTCCATGTTGTTTGTCCTCTGCATTGACACTGATCTACATGATGTTTTACAGACTCCTCTGTATTATTCATTACATTGACTTACATCAGCCTGCCTCCTGAACGCTCCAGGATCTCAGAGAGCTGCTTTTTCACTGCATCTTTTACTTTAGTGTTTCTCAGATCCAGTTCCTTCAGATGTGAATGAAATTTCAGAGCCTCAGTCAGAGCAGAACAGCTTCCATCAGAGATCCTGCACTGCTTTAACCTGCAGAGAGAAGATCATGATATAATAATAATAATAATAAGTTTAATTTATATAGCGCCTTTTCCAAGCTCAAGGACGCTTTACAAGGTACAATATTTCAGTATATCAAGACAGATGAAATATAATGAACATACATAAACAAACATATTCGTCGGACATTTGCCCAGGACGAAGGATCACATGCAGCTGCATGAGTTAATAGCAGAGACAAACACAGACACAAAAACATACAGGACAAGAGATAGAACACTACATAGTACATGAAACATACACCACATTTCAGAAAAATGAATGTAGAGACTGATGTAGGAGTGTAGATTAAGAAAAAGATTCATGAACTGAGTTAACAGAACACACACAGCTGTTCAGTTTATGCTGTTCTGTTGGTAAACATCAGGAACGCTGTGAATCACCATAATAAAGCAGTGTTTAGTGCTCAGATTCATCACTGAGTTTCTCACCGCAGTGTCTTCAGTTTACACTCGTGTTTCTTCAGTAGATCACAGAGTTTCTTCACTCCTGAGTCGCCCAGTTCACACTCACTCAGATCCAGATATCTGATGTGTGATGGATTTGTACAGAGAGCTGAAGCCACAACAGCCCAGAATTCATCAGATAGAATTTTACATGTTCTGGAGAAAGAAGGAATAAAAAATAATGGGAAAATAGCATACAAAATTTAACACTGAATAAAATAAATACTAATGATTGTTAGTTTGTCCAATTATTACTGAGACTGAAAAAGCAGATGTTTTACTGAAAAAAATGTCTGTACTTGTTGTTAAACTGTTGTTAAAGGGTTAAAGCTGAAAGGGGACACTTCAATTACATTTTAATTGATTCATTTTAAACCCACTGCTTTAATGTACAGATACAAAATTATGAAAATTGTCACTGTACAAATACTCATTGACATGACTCCATGTGAGTGTGTGTGCCAGTTGCCATGAACATTTTACAGTCGAGTGTAACAGTTAATAACCCCAACAAGTGCAATAAATAGACATTTGGTGTCACCCAGATGAGCACTGGTTTCTCTCAAGGTTTCCTCCTCATACCGTTTTACCTTTAATGGTCATGTAGGTGAAGGGAACAGAGGTGATGAGGAGGTGATGGTAGGTATGGTTTTAAGGAGAGGAATGTGGAAGGGCAGATGGTGGTGGATTTTGCTAAAAGGATGGAAATTGCAGTGGTGAACACGAATTTTAAAAAGAAAGAGGATCATAGGGTGACGTATAAGAGTGGAGGAAGGTGCACACAGGTGGACTATGTTCTATGTAGGAGATGCAACCTGAAGGAGATTGGAGACTGTAAGGTGTTGGCAGGGGACAGTGTAGCTAGACAGCATCGGATGGTGGTCTGTAGGATGGTTTTGGGGGTGAAGAAGTAGAAGTAGAGGAAAGTGAAGACTGAAAGAAGAAAAAGATGGTGGAAACTGAAGGAGGAAGAGTGTAGTGTGAGGTTCAGGGAAGAGGTCAGACAGGGGCTCGGTGGTGGTGAAGAGGTGCTGGATGATTGTGGAACTACTGCAGGAGTGATTTGGGAAACAGTAAGAAAGGTACTTGGTGTGACATCTGGAAATAGAAAGGAAGACAAAGAGACATTGTGGTGGAATGGGGACGTACAGGAGAGCATAAGAAGAAAGAGGTTGGAGAAACAGGATGGGATTTGACAGAGTGATGAGAAAAGTAGGCAGGAGTACAAGGAGATGCAGCAGCAGGTAAAGAGGGATGTGGTGAAAGCCAAGGAAAAGGCATATGAGGAGCTGTAGGAGAACAGATGAAGAGTGGTATGTCAGTTGGACCAGATGACATACCGGTAGAAGCATGGAGATGTTTAGGAGAGATGCAGTGGAGTTTTTAACCAGATTGTTCAACACGATTTTGGAAGGTGAGAGGATGCCTGAGGAATGGAGAAGGAGTGTGCTTGTACTGATCTTTAAGAATAAGGGAGATGTGCAGACCTGCAGTAACTACAGGGGAATTAAGTTGATCAGTCACAACATGAAGTTATGGGAAAGAGTAGTGGAAGTCAGGCTGAGAGCAGAGGTAACCATGTATGGTTTCATGCCAAGGAAGAGCACCACAGACGCCTTAATGCTTTTGTTTATGGAGAAGTATAGAGAAGGTCAAAAGGAGTTGTGTGTGTTTGTGGATTTAGAGAAAGTGTACGACAGGGTGGAGAGAGAAGTTGTGCTATTGTATGAGGAAGTCTGGTGTGTCAGAGAAGTATTTGAGGGTAGTGCAGGACATGTATGAGGTCAGTGTGACAGCAGTGAAGTGTGCAGTAGGAACAACAGACTGGTTCAAATTGGAGGTTGGACTGCAGCAAGGATCGGGTCTGAGCCCTTTCCTGTATGCAGTGGTGATGGACAGGTTGATAAACAAGGTCAGACAGTCATCTCCATGGACTATGATGTTTGCGGATGATATTGTGATTAGTGGTGAGAGTAGTGAGCAGGTGAAGAAGAGCCTGGAGAGGTGGAGGTACATGCTGGAGAGAAGGGGAATGAAAGTCAGTAGGAGTAAGACAGAGTACATGTGTGTGAATGAGAGGGAGGGCAGTGGAGGGGTGTGGTTGCAAGAAGAAGAGGTGGAGAAGGTGGAGGAGTTCAGGTACCTGGGGTCAACAGTGCAAAGTAATGGAGAGTGTGATAGAGAAGTGAAGAAAAGAGTGCAGGCAGGGTGGAGTGGGTGGAGAGGAGTGATAGCAGGAGTGATTTGTGATAGAAGAGTATCTGTGAGAGTGAAAGGGAAAGTTTATAGGACTGTGGTGAGACCTGAGATGTTGTATGGATTAAAGACAGTGGCATTGAGTAAAAGACAGTAGGTGGAGCTGGAGGTAGCAGAGCTGAAGATGTTGAGTGACGACCATGGACAGAATTAGAAATGAGTTCATTAGAGGGACAGCGCATGTAGGTCGTTTTGGAGACAAGGTGAGGGAGGTGAGAAGTTTGGACATGTGCAGAGGAGGGACATCAGTGGGAGAATGCTGAGGATGGAGGCACCAGAAAGGAGGAAAAGAGGAAGAACAAGGAGGAGGTTTATGGATGTGGTGAGGAAAGACATGCAGGTGGTTGGTTTGAAAGAGGCAGATGTAGAGGACAGGGGGGTATGGAGATGGATGATTCGGTGTGGAGACTCCTAATGGGAGCAGCCAAAAGAAGAAGACTATCTCAGGGAGTTTTTCCCTTACTGCCATAAACACTGGCTCACTCATTAGGGAAAAACTTATAGGAAGTGATTTTGTAATCTAGTAATCTAGTAGTTACTTACTGTAGTTTCTGTAGTTTACATTCAGGATTCTTCAGGAAATTACACAGATTTCTGAGTCCAGATTCTCCTGGTTCATTCCTGTTTAGATTCAGTTCTCTCAGGTGTGAAGGATTTAAATCCAGAGCAGAAAACAAACCTACACAATCATCCTCTTTAATACTGCCTTCTTTATACAACCTGGAGAGAGAGAGAGAGAGAGAGAGAGAGAGAGAGAGAGAGAGAGAGAGAGAGAGAGAGAGAGAGAGAGAGAGAAGGAGGTCTGGTTTGAGTGTAAACACTGATCAGGTTGTGAGTCTAAAACGAGGTGTTTATTAAATAAAGTGAACAGAAAGTGGAAATGTGAAATGTTACACTAATTGCTCTTACAGCAGCATGAAAATAGAGATCTGTATGTGTGTGTTGTTTCTTACGTAAGTTTCTGCAGTCTGTAATGTGGATCCTGCAGCAGAGCTGAGAGATTCTTCACGTTGACGTCTCCAGGTGTTTTCCTGCTCAGATCCAGTTCCCTGTGCAGTAGGGGGTCTTCACCTACAATCTTACCAAGAGATCTGAGGGCTTCTGCTGCATCAACACTTTTCAACAAGCTGTAGAGAAAAATAATGCTGCATGTTAAAACTGTGTAATGAGAACAATAACCAATCAATAGCTACAAAATCTAGGAGTGTTTTTACTGTGTATCTTCATCTGACTGGATCTGTTACAGAATCACTGCACACTCGTCCTCATTTATTCATCAAAGTTAAATATCTGCTTCTACTCGTACTGACTACAGAATCTTTGATCAGAAAATTAATTTCCTCTACAATATTTATTTATATTTCATCTCATTATTTTTCTTTCTAAAAGAATCACCTCAGTGTCTCCAGTTTGTGATTCTTCTGTATCTCTATGAGCTTCATCACTCCTGATTCTCCAGGGTCGTTCCCTCTGAGATCCAGCTCTTTCAGGTGTGATGAGGGGTTTGATCTCAGAGCTTCAGCCAGAGCAGTGTATCCTTCCTCTGTTATACTGCAGTCTGAAAGTCTGGACAAAATCATTGGTGTAATGTTTAATGCTAAAAGCTACAAGATGTTTGATTGAAATGAAACTGAACTATTTGGATTATTGTGATGAGTGGAGATGTTCCAGGCTTGGAAACAGACACTAAAAAAAGTCAGTAGTGAGAAATGGAGTACAAAAGGAAATGTAGTATTTTCTGGATTAGAACTGACATGTGGCCTAAATTGGAACTATTTCAATAAGAAATAATGTGTTATCTATGAAACAGCTCTTCAGCACCTCTACTGGTGAAGTCTCCTGTTACTCTTCTACATTTGATTGTTTCCTAAACTGAAGCCTGTGCTGGTGTCCTGTTTTTATCTCTCTGTCAGTCCTGAAAAACATCTCTGTCCTCACCACAGTCATTTACTTCATAAAACTGTGACATCACATATATTTCTGTGTTTTACCAGAGGGACTGGAGTGAACATGAAGTGTGTATTAGACGTTACCTCACAGTCTCCAGTTTACAGTGTTTCTTCTTCAGTTCTGCAGAGAGCAGCTTCACTCCTGAATCCTGAATCCTGTTCTTACTCAGATTCAGCTCCCTCAGGGTGGAGGATTCTGATCTGAGAGCCTCGAGCAGAGCTGAACATCCTTTCACTGTCATATTACACTCACTGAGCCTGAAAGCACAATACATTACAGTTCCCTGTGGAATTATGGGTAGAAAAGATCACATGAATATCCCAGTGTCTGTGTTTCCAATACAGTATGAAGTAGAAGAGCTTTGGGTAGTTAAAGGGAAACAATTGTGTAGATGCAGCCTGATCTCCTCCAACTCCAAACTACTACTGAAAATGCTACAGAAACTGGAGACAAGTTTAATAAGCAGAAGATAAAACTATTAGCATGAACATCTTTATTATTTCCTTTTATTTAAACACACAGATGATTCAAATGCTCTTTCTTACTGAAGTTTCTCAGGTCTGCAATGTGGATCCTTCAGTAAAGCAGAGAGATGCTCTACTCCTGAGTCTCCTTCTATTTTTCCACTCAGATCCAGATCCGTCTGCAGTATCGGGTTTATACCCAGAACTTCCCTCAGATGAAGGTAAGATTTCTGTGCATCAGGACTTTTCAGCAGCCTGTAGAGAGAACAGAGGAACATTAACACTGATTATATCTACAGCAGCACACTGCTACTTTTTCACTCACTGTTTGGTCCCTGGTGGAAAACTAGTTTTAATCTTCAGCACTTTCACTTTCTTTATTTCTTACTTTATAAAAATGAGAATAAAAATAATGTCATGGTTTAAAATGATATCACATTGAAAGTATACTGTATATGATACAATGATGTAAACAGCAAACCACTGATATTTATTCAGGATTAATGTAAAAGTTTGGACACACCTCCTTCAGTGGGTTTTCTTTATTACTTTCAACGTTGTACATTAATACTGAAGAATCCAAACTATCAAAGAACATGTATGGAATTATGTAACAAACAAAAACATGTTAAATAGCCCAGAATTTATTTAATATTTTTGATTCTTCAAAGTAGCCACCTTTTGCTTTGATGACAGCTTTGTAGCTTCATGGCATTCACTCAGTCAGCCTCATGATGCAGTCACCTAGAATCTTGAGAATTTCCCCCAGGTGTTGAGTGCTTGTTGTCTGTTTTTTTTTTACTCTGCAGTCCAACTCATACCAATCCATCTGGAGGCAAAGTCATCTGATGCAGCTCTCTATCCTTCTTGAAGAAATAGCTCTTATATAACCTAGAGGTATGTTTGGGGTCATTGTGTTGTTGGAAAACAAATTATGTTCCCTTTCAGGAACTCGAGCTGCGTCGAAATGTTTTGGGCACGCCTCCACATTGTTCACGCTCTGAACCACGTGTGGAATCCGGCCAATGGCAAGACACAACGTCACCGGCGGGGTGACAGCTAGAAAATGCGAATCTGTGCATGCATGAGCTTTAAAAGCAAGCAGAATGTCTGACTGTGCGTTCCTCCTTGCCCGAGTTTCATTTCGGGGGGGATACACACAGCCAATGTTTTGTTTGCTTGGGAGAGGAGCATGCTCAGTCGCTTCTCGAGGGAGTGTTGGTGGCTCTGTCTGAGCCCCCCTTCGAGCCTTTGGCCGAGGTGGCCCTTAGGTTACCCCAAACCAGGGTATGTACCTAACGTGCCCGCGGCTCCCCCATGGCCCGTCGTGCTGCAGACATTCTACCCTTCTCCTTTTCAGCCCCTGACCAGGAGAAACAAACCGACTATGTCCAGTGTCGGCACTGGACACGTACGTCCACAGGACAAGTCCTTGTAGAAAGTTGGAGCAGCTGTTTGTCTGCTATGGCCCCTATAGGAAGACAGCAGACTCTCAGTAGGTGGATTGTGGATGCTATTTCATATGAATCCTCTGGTCTCTGGTTTTTTGTATAGCACTTTTAACAATGAACATTGTCTCAAAGCAGCTTTACACAGATAATGTGGTTATTAAAAGAAAACATGTTCTTCATAAGTAAGTTTGTCCCTAATGAGCAAGCCGGTGGCGACTGTGGCAAGGAATAAGGAAGAAACCTTAAGAGGAACCAGACTCATCTGGGTTGACCGAATGTCCATTTATAGCAGATATACAATGTTGCAGGGTACAGTAATGGTGATCAGTAGCAAAATGTAGTCCTGAGTCAATGAAGCAGTCTGTTGACATTAACTACAGTCCAATCCATCCTCAAAGCTCCCGTTCTTACTCCGGAATTTCATGGAACCATCCAAGGCGTTGATGAGAAACCGTCCCAAGCTGCAGATAGTGGCCTCCAATCGAAGAGAATACTATCCAGAGGCAGGCCTGGATGAAGTGGAAAGATCCACGGAGGTCCACTCCCCTGTCCTTCGTCAGGTTCTTACCTCATCCTTAGAGCCACTTCCGGCTCCTCTGTCCTGAGCTCTGGATGTGCTCTCACACACTAGGCAAAGACAGGTCAGTGTGGCATGATTGAACACTCGTTCCCAAAGCGTTTTGACGCAGCTCGAGTTCCTGAAAGGGAATGTCTCTAGGTTACATATGTAACCTTAGTTCCCTGACGGAATGTAACAATGTGTCTCCAAACCACACTCCCTACATCCCTGCCATGCTTCCCTTCTCATTTGCAGAAGCTAGCGTTGGCCCTACTGCATGCATATTTTGTAGCTTCCTGGTTGTGATGCCACCCTACCAATGACATCGCGCCTTGCCGTTGACTGGATTTCACACGTGGTTCAGAACGTGAACACAGAGCAACACAGAGGCGTTCCCAAAGCGTTTCAACGCAGCATCTTGTTCCCTCAGGGAACTAAGGTTACATATGTAACCTAGAGATGGTTCCACTAGGTGCACACCAGATGGGGTAGCATGTCCCTGCAGAATGCTGTAGTAGTCAGGTTGGTTACTTGTGTCCTCAATTTAGACTAAATTACCAAAGATGTAACCAGCAAAGCACCTCCACACATTCACACCTCCTCCCAAATCCTTCATAGTGGGAACCAAACATTCAAGAACAGTCCATTAACAGTCCTAACAAAAACATGGTAAGTTAAAACCAAAAATCTCAAATTTTAACTCATCAGACTAAAAGACCATTGTTCATTCCTTGAGTTCTTTGGCCCAGTCAAATCTCTTCTGCTTGTTGTTTTTCTAAAGTAATCGTTTCTTTGCTGCAATTCGACCATAAGGGCTTGACTCACATAGTCTTCTCTGAAGAGTGCATGGTGAAATATGTCTGCCACTTATCCTCTGCAGCAGAGGAAGCTCTTGGTCTTTCTTTTCTGGGACTATTCTCATGAGAGCCTGTTTTATCATAGCGTTTGATCGTTTTGAAGACTGCACTTGAGGATAGATTTAAAGTTCTTGAGATTTTTGGGATTAGCTGAGCTTCATTTCTTAAAGTAATGATGGATCTTTTCTCTTACTTTAACTGAGTGTTTCTTGCCATAAAATGGATTTGTACAGTAGTTGTAGTAGCACTGATAGTGATATTGACTCTGTACTCACACTTTCTTCTGTAGAAGACAAGTGATGGTCTAAAGCACATTAAGAATGTGTGAAATGTAAAAAATAAACTCTTGATAAGACGCACCTGTGACCTGTAAACCATTCCGGGTGATGACCTCGTGAAGCTGATGTGAGAATGCCATGAGCAGCATCAAAGCTAAATATTCTGGGTTCTTTAACACATTTTTGTTACTATAAGATTTTGTGTGTGTTATTTCATAGTTTGGAACTCTTTAGTCTTAATGTACAATGCTAAATAAACGGAAGTAGAGAAAAACACTGAAGGAGAAGGTGTGTCCTAATTTTTGACTGGTTCTGTATATTTACTGGAGTGAACACGCTCACCTCAGTGTCTTCAGTTTATATTTAGGATCATTTATTAAATTCCTGATCTCCTTCACTCCTGATTCTCCTGGGTGGTTCCCTCTGAGATCCAGCTCTATCAGGGGTGATGAGGGGTTTGATCTCAGAGCTTCAGTCAGAGCAGCGTATCCTTCATGTTTAATATTACAGTCTGAAAGTCTGGAGAAACAGGAGAAATTTTCATTATTCTCATGTGGGTTTTAGTAATGTTTGTAAAGATTAGATACTTCCATAATTTGTTTATAAGAATGTTCTTTAATGTTAAATTCTATATTTATATAAAAAAAACTCTTCATAACTAATGGAGTGTGTATATTGTTGTAAGTTACACGTCTGACATAAGTTTTGTTAACTTTAATTGAAACTTGCATTGAATATTGTTAATTTATTCATTATACAGGCTGAATTAAAAACCGTGAAAGCAAAGCAAACACTTTTCCAGCTTTAATTCCAACTTTTGCTCTATAGCTAATAATCTTTTTGGATATGTCTGTATTTGCTTTGCACATCTAGATTGGGTAATATTTGTCCATTCTTCCTTGCAGAATTACTCAACTTCAGTCACATTAGATTTAAATCAGGGCTCTGACTTCACTATTCAGTAACATTTACTTTCATATCTTTAAGCCATTGTGTTGTTCTTTGGCGGTATGTTTAGGGTCATTGTCATGTAGAAAGGTGAATGATCTGCCCATCTTCAGCTGTCTAGCAGAGGAAGAAAGGTTTTCCTTAAGAATTTGTATGAATTTGGCAGAATAAATTTTCTCTTTAATCCTGAACAATTGCCCAATCCCCACTGAAGAGAAACATCCTCACAACATAATGCTGCCACCACCATCTCTCACAGAAGGTATGATGTGTTTTGAATAGTGTCCTGTCTTTGTTTTTGGCCAAACATTGCACTTAGAGTTCAGTTCAAAATGATAACATATGGCCATTAAACCATAGCACCTTTCTCAAAAAGAGACTTTTTGAAATCACTTTTCAGACCATGGTGATTTCTATGCAGTACCAGTAAAACAGCTGGTTTATTATGAAGTCATTAAAACCACTAAAATTGATGTCATATGGGGCAGTTTGACTGATGATTAATCTGGAGGTTTATTGCTTGCAACTGAGCAAGTTTTAAAACGTATAATGTAAGGGGCAGATCATTGATCATTTGATGCGTGTTGTTGATAATGTGTAATGTGTAATGTGAAAAAAGTACTGTAATTTCCGGACTATAAAGCGCACCCTTGTATGAGCCGCAATTATTTGTAAAATAATTGTACAAATATTTTTATTTTTAACATAAATGCGCCGCACCTTGTCTATAAGCCGCAGGTCTACACTGAAACAAATTAACTTTACACAGGCTTTACGAAAGACAGTGTCTGTTACACAGTGGAACAGGTGAAATATGTTGTGGCTCCTTTAAGAGCAGAGCGGCATTTTGGGAACAGCACGTCACTGCATTCTTCCGGTATTACTGCGTGTGTGTGCGTGTGAGACCGAGGATTATGTGCTCATTATTTTCTGATGCTCATTTCTAAGTTTCTTTGACTAAACCGTAACGCTGTTGCCAAGAAAAATAAAAAAGCACGAGTTTTGGAAACCTGTCTGTGTTTATATGATTTCTGTTGTAACTGGAGTTAGCGAGCTCTCCCCTCACCCACACTCAACACGTTACAACGGCTTGTATCTTAACAGTAGGCGACCAAAAAAGTCATTGTTTACTGTCTTCCTCCTTCCTTTCACAACTATTTCTTTATCTTTTGTTATCGTCATGCGTTTAAAAATCAACCCGAAGCCGTGCAGCTCAGAACACAGGTGAGGTGCGTTTTTTCGTTTCCGTTCGGAAATTTAATTGGTCTAATGTTATGGGGTTCAGTTTTTTGGCTTGAAGTTTGTGAAACCGTGAAAAACACAGGAAAAATCCATAAATTAGCCGCTTCGTTGTTTAAGCCGCTGGGTTCAAAGCGTGGGAAAAAAGTAGCAGCTTATAGTCCGGAAAATACGGTAATGATTTTTACAGGGTATGGTGATTTTCTATAAGCACTGTGTATGTTGTACTCTTCATTCCTTCCTATATTTAATAATAAGAGAAGTTAAGAGTTAAAAGAATATAAAAAAAAAAACTTTGTTAAGCTGTTTATTATTGACTAAGATTTGTTGTTATCAGGAAACACAAACCTGCATGAGTTGCTGACTAATCAATTCCTATCTGTGACAAATATAATAAAATGTTAAAATGTTATTGATCTAGTAATAAAATATATAATTGAATGACTCACTGAAGTGTGTGGAGTTTGCAGGATGGAGTCTTTAGTAGAGTAGAGATCTGAATCACTCCTGCATTTCCCAGTGTGTTCTCACTCAGGTCCAGCTCTGTCAGGTGTGAAGGGTTTGTAGTAAGAGCTGATATCAGATCAGTACAGCTTCTCTCTGTAACACTGCTGTTCCTCAGCCTGCACACAGAGAACACAGCTGAGGAAACATCTTTAAACAACACACACACTTAACTATAAAATAATACACAGTCTCCTCCAAAAGTACTGCAACAGCAGCACATAAACTTTAGTTTTGCTGCATTGAAGACATTTATGTTTGATAAAAGATTCATTTATTATGATCCAGTGGCGGGCGGTCAGGGCCAGTAAAGTCTTCTCTGCTGGTCTAAACACTATCAGAAGCTCTGACCCACATTTACAACAGAAATTTGTAAATTTATTCCATGAAATTGTATTAATTTATTCCCATCAGTTTATTCTCTTCATTTTGTAGTGTTTCCCCTCGGCTGCACTGCTTCAGTATGTGTATGTGGATGGCTGATTTTTTGTCCAATCAGATTCCAGTCTCTATGTGCTGCCATGTCAGTCTAATCTGCCCAGAGCCTTCAAAGTCTCTACTGCCGGCTCTTTTACCATAGAGAATATTATCAATGAGTTTGTTTCTGGGCTCACTGGCCCAGAAAAGTGTCAGTATTGTTCCGTCCTCTGATTGGTTGGTCAAAGGGAAACGATTACAGCCGAGTTCGACTGGTAAAACACGTGTGTAGCTCTGCACACATTAATACAGCTGAGTTAGACTTTTTTATGCCTACAGAGGAATAGAAACTGATTTGGTCTCAGACATACTTAAAAATAACTGGGAAGAAAAGCTAGACATGGTGAGGAGGTCACCAACCCTAAAGTTAGCTAGCGTGTCTCAGCCCGGGAAAGGGTTTGTTCTCCACTTCCAGACCAGTGAATACGAGCAGTACCACTGGATTACAGCCTCTGGGGGGCGCTGCACATTATGAATCTGCATCTCTGGTGATTAGGTTGTATTTTATTTACATTTTTATGTTTTTGTCATGTTATTAGACAAATATTGGTTCTGAACTGCTCCAGATGTTGTAGGTGCACAGCTGTGGTTTGTAGTGTAGATGTTTGAAGTCTTAACTGGGTTTAAAATGGTTTTCACCTCCATATGTGAAATTCCTCTCTGTAATGCCACGTGTTGTTATATTGTGTTTTTGTACAGTATTAATGGTTTCTATAATCACGACGTGATAGTGGTGGTATTAAGAGGTCTATTAAGTCAAGTACGTCCTCACTGAAGGTACTGAATGCACGGCCCACCACTGATATGATCAGATCATTATAATATTTTAAGAAATGCACAGGCAAAACTCAAACTCAACTAAACAAAGAGTAGACATTCAGAATTATTGAAACAATCAGTATACCTGATAACAAGAAACACCTTACATTCACATTTTCCAATATATAAAAGAATGTGTGGGTTTAATCATAATGTGTTCTGGGTTGTTTAACACATGTGAATATAAAGGAAAAAGAAATCTCTGATTCTGATCTATTTTCTCATGTTCACCTTTTGATCTCAACACAACAGAAAAGACAGTCCTGCTGTTCCAGCATTTTTGGAGGGAACTGTATGATGTATTAATGCAGTGGGCAGATGTGTATCATGGACTGTTCACCCACACACTCACATCCACAGGAGATTCTGCAGCAGGACTGATTGGATGAAGCAGTGTTTATACTACACTAATACCTTTATAGAGTTCATGTGAACACAAACCCCTGTGATGATCACAGCTGAGGAAATCACAACACACACCTGAGTTTCTCAGTTCTGCACTGTGGATCCTTCAGTAGAACTGAGAGCTGCTTCACATCTGAGTCTCCAGATATTTTCCCACTCAGATCTAGAGTTGTCTGCAGTAAGGGGTTTTTGTTCAAAAGCTTTGTCAGATAATCACAGGCCTTTTCTGCTTCAGGATTCAAAATTCTGCACAGAGAAAACACTTTTCAGCACAATACGGAATTTTATTTATTTAATACTGACACCATCATAGTAACCTTTTCTCCTTTTTTTTAACTCCTTACAGACCTGTTGCCAGTTATCCTATTTAGTTGCCATTTAGTTGCCAAATGTTTCTTTTTAGTAACAACTTTCCAGGCTTTTGTTGCCTCTGTGCCAATTCTTTTAAACATTTGATTTGTTTTATGTTGTTTTATGTTCTATGGTGTAACACAATTAATTTCATTCTGTTTTTATATACATTTTACACAGTGTCCCAGCTTTTGGAATTGGAATTGTATTTAAGCGCAGTCTTGTGTCAATAATCTTTAAACAGATTAATAGAATAGTCTAAATAATAAAATATTTGTAAAATGAAAACATTTAATAAACTCACCTCACAAACAATTTAGAGTTTGAATTTCCTAAGAAATATTTAAAAATATTCCACATTGGCACAGTGAAGGTCTTTCTGAGGTCCAGCACTTTCAGATGTGATGAGGAGTTTAATTTCAGAGCTTCAGCCAGAGCAGTACACTGTTTTTCTGTGAGACTACAATTATAAAGTCTGAAAGAAAAAAAAGTAGACACTGTAAGACACTGACCATCATCACAGTGATCATTTCACATCATTGTG
>NC_139583.1:1271980-1279422 GCF_946808225.1 Silurus aristotelis | reverse complement strand
ATTTAAAACCCTGCTGTTGGTAGATGATATCAGGATTTCAGGAAAAAATAAAAGCTCAGAGTTAACATCATACACTTCACATAGCATGATTTTCACTGTATCTCACTTGGCTAATATTTTTTACATCTTTAGTGAAATTATTCACACTTACTTTTTAGATCTTCTAGAGAATTTCGAGTATTAAACTACTGTCACTAGACTGGTTTCCAAGTATTTATCCAAGTAAATATGCTATTAACCTGTGTGACACAAGACTGCGCTTAAATACAATCCCAATTCCAACAAGTTGGGACACTGTGTAAAATGTGAATAAAAACAGGATGAAATGATTTGTTACTCCATAGAACATAAAACAACATAAAACAAATCAAATGTTTAAAAGAATTAGCACAGAGGCAACAAAAGTCTGGAAAGTTGTTATTAAAAACAAACATTTGGCAACTAAATAGTATAACTGGCAACAGGTCAGTAAGATAATTGGGTAAACAAAGAGAATCGCACAGAGGGTTTATGAGATTTGAAATCATTGCATTCTGTATTTAATGACTTTTTTGCACAGCTTCCAAACTTGTTTGTATATTCAGAGAACATAAATGCAGTCACCCTCTTTTCAGTCCCTCTTGCCTGCACTGGATTAAATTCTTTAGTACCAGGAGCTAAAAAAAAAAAAAAAAAAAAGGTTACTATGATGGTGTCAGTATTAAATAAGTATTAGGACTGAGGTCTGTAAAACTCTAAATGTCTAAAGTGTTTAAATTCCGTATTGTGCTGAAAAGTGTTTTCTCTGTGCAGAATTTTGAATCCTGAAGCAGAAAAGGCCTGTGAATATCTGACAAAAACGTTTGAACGAAAACCCCTTACTGCAGACAACTCTAGATCTGAGTGGGAAAATATCTGGAGACTCAGATATAAAGCAGCTCTCAGTTCTACTGAAGGATCCACATTGCAGAACTGAGAAACTCAGGTGTGTGTTGTGATTTCCTCAGCTGTGATCATCACAGGGGTTTGTGTTCACATGAACTCTATAAAGGTATTAGTGTAGTATAAACACTGCTTCATGCAATCAGTCCTGCTGCAGAATCTCCTGTGGATGTGAGTGTGTGGGTGAACAGTCCATGATACACATCTGCCCACTGCATTAATACATCATACAGTTCCCTCCAAAAGTGCTGTTCCACCAATCAGAGGACGGAAAAATGCTGACGCTATTCTGGACCAGTGAGCCCAGAAACAAACTCATTGATAATATTCTCTATGGTAAAAGAGCCAGCAGTAGAGACTTTGAAGGCTCTGGGCAGATTAGATTGACATGGCAGCACATAGAGACTGGAATCTGATTGGACAAAAAATCTAACATACACATACTGAAGCAGTGCAGCTGAGAGAAACACTACGAAATGAAGAGAATAAACTGATGGGAAGAAATTAATGCAATTTCATTAAACAAATATTAGAGTTTAGGTTATAAATGTAGTTCAGTGCTTCTGATAGTGTTTAGACCAGCAGAGAAGACTTTACTGGCCCTGACCACCCGCCACTGGATCATATTAAATGAATCTTTTATCAAACATAAATGTCTTCAATGCAGCAAAACTAAAGTTTATTTGCTGATGTTGCAGTACTTTTGGAGGAGACTGTGTATTATTTTATAGTTAAGTGTGTGTGTTGTTTAAAGATGTTTCCTCAGCTGTGTTCTCTGTGTGCAGGCTGAGGAACAGCAGTGTTACAGAGAGAAGCTGTACTGATCTGATATCAGCTCTTACTACAAACCCTTCACACCTGACAGAGCTGGACCTGAGTGAGAACACACTGGGAAATGCAGGAGTGATTCAGATCTCTACTCTACTAAAGACTCCATCCTGCAAACTCCACACACTTCTGTAAGCATTTCTACATTTATCATCTATTACATTAGTAAATGATGCTAAACATGTCTGTAGCATGGAGGAACTGTAGGAACTCGAATGGTTGAATTCCTGCTTTTTCTCCAGACTTTCAGACTGTAATATTAAACATGAAGGATACGCTGCTCTGACTGAAGCTCTGAGATCAAACCCCTCATCACCCCTGATAGAGCTGGATCTCAGAGGGAACCACCCTGGAGAATCAGGAGTGAAGGAGATCAGGAATTTAATGAATGATCCTAAATATAAACTGAAGACACTGAGGTGAGTGTGTTTACTCCAGTAAATATACAGAACCATCTAAAAATTAGGACACACCTTCTCCTTCAGTGCTTTTCTCTACTTCCAATTATTTAGCATTGTACATTAAGACTAAAGAGTTCCAAACTATAAAAGAACATAAAATCTTATAGTAAACAAAAATGTGTTAAAGAACCCAGAATATTTAGCTTCGATGCTGCTCATGACATTCTCACATCAGCTTCACGAGGTCATCACCTGGAATGGTTTACAGGTCACAGGTGCGTCTTATCAAGAGTTTATTTTTAAATTTCTCACCTTCTTAATGTGCTTTAGACCATAAGTTGTCTTCTACAGAAGAAATTGTGAGTACAGAGTCAATATCATGATCAGTGCTTCTACAACTACTGTACAAATCCATTTTATGGCAAGAAACACTCAGTTAAGGAAAGAGAAAAGATCCATCATTACTTTAAGAAATGAAGCTCAGTCAATCCCAAAAATCTCAAGAACTTGAAATCTATCCTCAAGTGCAGTCTCTAAAACCACCAAACGCTATGATAAAACAGGCTCTCATGAGAATGGTCCCAGAAAAGAAAGACCAAGAGCTTCCGCTGCTGCAGAGGATAAGTGGCAGACATATTTCACCATGCACTCTTCAGAGGAGACTATGTGAGTCAAGCCCTTATGGTCAAATTACAGCTAATAAACGATTACTTTAGAAAAACAACAAGCAGATGAGATTTGATTGGGCTAAAGAACTTAAGGAATGAACATTGGATCAGTGGAAAACTGTCTTTTGGTCTGATGAGTTCAAATTTGAGATTTTTGGTTTTAACTTACCATGTTTTTGTTAGGACTGTTAATGGACTGTTCTTGAATGTTTGGTTCCCACTATGAAGGATTTAGGAGGAGGTGTGAATGTGTGGAGGTGCTTTGCTGGATACAGCTTTGATAATTTAGTCTAAATCGAGGACACACTTAACCAGCCTGACTACCACAGCATTCTGCAGGGACATGCTACCCCATCTGGTGTGCACCTAGTGAGGACCATCTCTAGGTTACGTATGTAACCTTAGTTCCCTGAGGGAACGAGACGCTGCGTTGAAATGTTTTGGGAACGCCTCTGTGTTGTTCACGCTCTGAACCACGTGTGAAATCCGGCCAACGGCAAGGCGCGATGTCACCAGTGGGGGGGGGCGTCACAACCAGGAAGCTACAAAATGCGCATGCAGTAGGGACAACGCTAGCTTCTGCAAATGAGAAGGGAAGCGCGGGAGGGCTGTAGGGAGTGTGGCTCGGAGACACATCGTCTCATTCCCTCAGGGAACTAAGGTTACATATGTAACCTAGAGACGTTCCCTTTCAGGAACTCGAGCTGTGTCAAAACGCTTTGGGAACGAGTGTCCAGTCATGCCGCACTGACCTGTCCTTGCCTAGTGTGTGAGAGCACATCCAGAGCTTAGGACAGAGGAGCCAGAAGTGACTCTAAGGACGAGGTAAGAACCTGACGAAGGACAGCGGGGTGGACCCCTGTGGATCTTCCCACTTCATCCAGTCCTACCTCTGGATAGTGTTCTCTTCGATTGGAGGCCACTCTCTGCAGCTTGGGACGGTTTCTCATCAACGCCTTTGGTGGTTCCATGAAATTCCGGAGTAAGAACGGGCGCTTTGAGGATGGATTTGACTGTAGTTAATGCCAACAGACTGCTACATTGACTCAGGACTACATTTCGCTACTGATCACCATCACTGTACCCCGCAACATTGTATATCTGCTATAAATGTACATTCGGTGCAACCCAGATGAGGATGGGTTCCCTCTTGAGTCTGGTTCCTCCCAAGGTTTCTTCCTTATGCCATCTCAGGGAGTTTTTCCTTGCCACAGTCTCCACTGGCTTGCTCATTAGGGACAAACTTACTTATAAAGAACATATTCACTTTTAATCACCACATTATCTGTGTAAAGCTGCTTTGAGACAATGTTCATTGTTAAAAGCGCAATACAAATAAAAATGTATTAAATTGAATTGAATTGGACCAGCCCACAAAGTTGCAAATGTCCAGGAGTGGGACTCCAGCGGACCAGAGGACTCATATGAAATAACATCCACAATGCACCTACTGAGAGTCTGCAGTCTCCCTATTGGGGCCATAGCAGACAAACATCTGCTCCAATCTTCTCCAAGGACCTGTGGACGTACGCATCTAGTGCCCATACTGGACATAGTCGGTTTGTTTCTCCTGGTCAGGGGCTAAAAAGGAGGAGGGTAGAATGCCTGCAGCACGACAGGCCATGGGGGAGCCACGGGCATGTTAGGTACATTCCATGGTTTGGGGTAACCTAAGGGCCAATGGATCGAAGAGAGGCTCAGACAGAGCCGCCAACACTCCCTCAAGAGGTGACTGAGCATGCTCCTCTCCCAAGCAAACAACACATTGGCTGTGTGTATCCAGCACCCCCCCCATGAATCTACAAAGCTGTCATCAAAGCAACAGGTGGCTACTTTGAATAATCGAAAATATTAAATAAATACTGGGCTATTTAACATGTTTGTGTTTACTACATAATTCCATACATGTTCTATGATAGTTTGGATTCTTCAGTATTATGTACAACATTGCAAGTAATAAAGAAAACCCACTAAAGGAGAAGGTGTGTCCAAACTTTTACATTAATCCCGAATAAATATCAATGGTCTGCTGTTTGCATCATTGTATCATATATACTTTCAATGTGATATCAATTTAAACCATGACATTATTTTTATTCTCATTTTTATAAAGTAAGAAATAAAGAAAGTGAAAGTGCTGAAGATTAAAACTAGTTTTCCACCAGGGACCAAACAGTGAGTGAAAAAGTAGCAGTGTGCTGCTGTAGATATAATCAGTGTTAATGTTCCTCTGTTCTCTCTACAGGCTTCTGAAAAGTCCTGATGCACAGAAATCTTACCTTCATCTGAGGGAAGTTCTGGGTATAAACCCGATACTGCAGACGGATCTGGATCTGAGTGGGAAAATAGAAGGAGACTCAGAAGTAGAGCATCTCTCTGCTTTACTGAAGGATCTACTGAAGGATCCACACTGCAGACCTGAGAAACTTCAGTAAGAAAGAGCATTTGAATCATCTGTGTGTTTAAATGAAAGGAAATAATAAAGATGGTCATGCTAATAGTTTTATCTTCTGCTTATTAAACTTGTCTCCAGTTTCTGTAGCATTTTCAGTAGTAGTTTGGAGTTGGAGGAGATCAGGCTGCATCTACACAATTGTTTCCCTTTAACTACCCAAAGCTCTTCTACTTCATACTGTATTGGAAACACAGACACTGGGATATTCATGTGATCTTTTCTACCCATAATTCCACAGGGAACTGTAATGTATTGTGCTTTCAGGCTCAGTAAGTGTAATATGACAGTGAAAGGATGTTCAGCTCTGCTCGAGGCTCTCAGATCAGAATCCTCCACCCTGAGGGAGCTGAATCTGAGTAAGAACAGGATTCAGGATTCAGGAGTAAAGCTGCTCTCTGCAGAACTGAAGAGGAAACACTGTAAACTGGAGACTGTGAGGTAACGTCTAATACACACTTCATGTTCACTCCAGTCCCTCTGGTAAAACACAGAAATATATGTGATGTCACAGTTTTATGAAGTAAATGACTGTGGTGAGGACAGAGATGTTTTTCAGGACTGACAGAGAGATAAAAACAGGACACCAGCACAGGCTTCAGTTTAGGAAACAATCAAATGTAGAAGAGTAACAGGAGAAATACTCGACTTCACCAGTAGAGGTGCTGAAGAGCTGTTTCATAGATAACACATTATTTCTTATTGAAATAGTTCCAATTTAGGCCACATGTCAGTTCTAATCCAGAAAATACTACATTTCCTTTTGTACTCCATTTCTCTCTACTGACAGTGTCTGTTTCCAAGCCTGGAACATCTCCACTCATCACAATAATCCAAATAGTTCAGTTTCATTTCAATCAAACATCTTGTAGCTTTTAGCATTAAACATTACACCAATGATTTTGTCCAGACTTTCAGACTGCAGTATAACAGAGGAAGGATACACTGCTCTGGCTGAAGCTCTGAGATCAAACCCCTCATCACACCTGAAAGAGCTGGATCTCAGAGGGAACGAACATGGAGAATCAGGAGTGAAGAAGCTCATAGAGATACAGAATGATCGATATCACAAACTGGAGACACTGAGGTGATTCTTATAGAAACAAAAATAATTTAATATAAATATTGCACAAGAATGAATTTTCTGATCAAAGATTCTGTAGTCAGTACGAGTAGAAGCAGATATTTAACTTTGATGAATGAATGAGGATGAGTGTGCAGTGATTCTGTAACAGATCCAGTCAGATGAAGATACACAGTAAAAACACTCCTAGATTTTGTAGCTATTGATTGGTTATTGTTCTCATTACACAGTTTTAACATGCAGCATTATTTTTCTCTACAGCTTGTTGAAAAGTGCTGATGCAGCAGAAGCCCGCAGATCTCTTAGTAAGATTGTAGGTGAAGACCCCCTACTGCACAGGGAACTGGATCTGAGCAGGACAACACCTGGAGACGTCAACGTGAAGAATCTCTCAGCTCTGCTGCAGGATCCACATTACAGACTGCAGAAACTTACGTAAGAAACAACACACACATACAGATCTCTATTTTCATCCTGCTGTAAGAGCAATTAGTGTAACATTTCACATTTCCACTTTCTGTTCACTTTATTTAATAAACACCTCGTTTTAGACTCACAACCTGATCAGTGTTTACACTCAAACCCTCCTCTCTCTCTCTCTCTCTCTCTCTCTCTCTCTCTCTCTCTCTCTCTCTCTCTCTCTCTCTCTCTCCCTCCCTCTTCCTCTCTCTCTCTCTCTCTCTCTCTCTCTCTCTCTCTCTCTCTCTCTCTCTCTCTCTCTCTTCCTCTCTCTCTTCCTCTCTCTCTCTCTCTCTTCCTCTCTCTCTCTCTCTCTCTCTCTCTCTCTCTCTCTCCCTCTTCCTCTCTCTCTCTCTCTCTCTCTCTCTCTCTCTCTCCCTCTTCCTCTCTCTCTCTCTCTCTCTCTCTCTCTCTCTCTCTCTCTCTCTCTCTCTCTCTCTCTCCAGGTTGTATAAAGAAGGCAGGATTAAAGAGGATGATTGTGTAGGTTTGTTTTCTGCTCTGGATTTAAATCCTTCACACCTGAGAGAACTGAATCTAAACAGGAATAAACCAGGAGAATCTGGACTGAGAAATCTGTGTGATTTCCTGAAGAATCCTGAATGTAAACTACAGAAACTACAGTAAGT
>NC_139583.1:1219480-1266980 GCF_946808225.1 Silurus aristotelis | reverse complement strand
ACTGATACACACCAGGCTGACAGAAGAAAGAAAAACTGGTTCTAAGGAGAAAGTGAAAGTAAAAAAGGCACTGGTAGATGCAGCAGTATTTATATCTTTTGTTTTCTTTGTGCTGTTGGATTTCTTCTTTCTCTGCTGCAGGAGTCTGAATAATAAGTGTTTATACATGACACCTAAAAATAAACAGTGCAACAATACATTTTAAAGAGCCCAGGGATATGTTTTTTAATGTCTGATCTGTGTTTAATAGATATAATAGATACTATTGTGAACTAAAATCATTTTAACTGCAGTGAATGAGATTGTAATGTTGTACTTGAATAAAGAAGTAAACATCCAGTCAGTTTCTGGTCTCTGATCTCACTGCACAACATGATAGAGGCAAAATACACCAGTAGAACTATTTACTCAGTTATCTTACCTAGCTTAACCTTTACTTTCACAATTCATTCAAAACCTATAAAACACTAGAAACTCAGCGCTCAGCTCCGGGACCCCACATGGCTGGAGCCTGCAGTGTTTCTGACAGTCTTCTGCATCTCATTGTTCAGTCTTTACTTCTTTGATATTTGGAAAGTTAAAATACAACCACTAATCATTTAACATGGATAATTTCTCATTTTATTCACAGATGACTTTTACATGTTTAGGACCTTGTTTCGGTTTAGAGATCTTTAGGTGTCTGTCAAATTCAGACCATCACAATCAGCACAGAACAGAAGTGTTCACTGAACTGAACACTGTCAGCACAATACACACTGCCCCCCACTCACCTGGAAAAAGGACAGTTATGTTCACATGCTGATTATTGGTTATTGCTCAGCATTCAAAACAGTGATACCTTCCCAACAACAAGCTTCCCACCCTTTGTGTGTCGCCCTCCCTCTGTGACAGCGTTCTGGATTTTTGAACAGGTCTGTTAGAACAGGAAAATACATATACAGAGATTGATGACCAGAACCAAGAGTTCTGCAGGGCTGCATGCTGAACACCATGCTCTACACACTCTTTACCCACAACTATGTTGCCTTCCAGAACAACACAATCATCATCAACAGAATTCAAGACTGAAAAACATTTTGACCCTCAAAACCTATTCACAGCTTCTCCCTGCATCACTGCAGACACAATCTGCCCTCTGATCCTGACGAGTTTCAGAATGTACTGCCCACACACACGTACAATTGTGAGCATCTTGGTCTAATGCTGAGTCTACCGCTCCAGGACCTTACACATGAACATTTTCCATGTTTACATTTATGCATTTTATATTTGCATAATTGTTTTCGATCCCTGCATCTTTCCAGTAGATATATTTATGTAATATGTTTCATGTTTTCCTTCTATCATATGTAATTTATATCAGAGACTGCTGGGAGGATTCACAGAGTAAGAACTGGATGATGTAACAGACTGTTTCCTGTACATATGACAATACTCTCATGAATTTTGGAATAAAATCCAAAGTTATTCCTCTAAACACCACCAGAGGTCTCTCTTTCACCTCCTTTTTCAGGCGTCAGAGTTTCCTACATTTTAGACTTCGATACAGACGTAAATAAACTTTATTGATCCCGTGAGGGAAATTATTGCCTTACAGCAGCAGGTTACACAATCAGTGGTAGGGGTGAAAAAAAAAAAACAATTATTAATTTATAATTGTAACTTAAATAAATACAATATTGCAGATGATGCAAAAAAACTGAGTGCAAACTGGCAATGTAGTGTTTACTGGTGCACTACTTCACAAAGCAGTCCAGAAGTCATCTGTACTTTGACTCCTGTTTATTCCTAATACAACACCACTGCAGAGCCACCAGAGAACTTCTGCAGGTGGCAGAACTCAGAGTTGTATCGGAAATCTAAGGTGTACAGAGTGAACAGTAATGGGGAAAGGACAGTCCCCTGAAGTGCTTCCATGTTACCAACCACCAAACTCAGACAGGGAATTCCCCAACCTTACAAACTGAGGCCTATCTAACAGATAGTCAGCTATCCAGGACACAATGGACGTGCTGACACAAATCCTGGGCAGTTTCTCACTCAGTAGAATGGTTGTATTGTATTAAAAGCACTGGAAAAAAAACAAAACATGATCCTCACAATACCACTTTATACATCCAGTAAAGAGTGAGCGCTTTGCAACAGGTAGATGACTGCATACATGCCCACATGAGGCTGGTAGGCAAATTGTAGTGGGTCCAGGGAAGGTTTAACCAGTGGTCCTAGATGTGTCAAAAGTAGGTGCTCCAACAACTTGATGGCATGTGATGTCAGTGTGATGGGTCTGAAGTCATTGAGGCCAGACGGGATAGCCTTTTTAGGTACCGTTACTACACAGAATGTTGTCCATAGCAATCCTATTCTTTTCTGCATCAAACTCAGATTGAAGCTGTATTGCAGGATACCAGGCCGATGAGCAACACATGACTTTTGGGTCCTGGGGCTAATACCATACCAATACCATCAGGACATGCAGCCTTGTATTTGTTGAGTTATTACAGCTGTCTTCTTAGCTGGCTAGCTGTCACAGTCAGTAAGGGTGGTGTGCTGGTTTCAGTGGAGAATTGTACTGGGGGTTGTGAGCAGAGGTGCTTAACAGTTTCTGATGATGGTGATGTGGGTGTTGATATGAGGGTGTGAAGACTGGCCCTGTGTGGAGCAGCCCAGCCAGGGGTCCTGTGCTGAATCTGTTAAAATGCAAATTCAGTTTATTGGCTCTGTCCAGCCTGCCCCCCTGCTGACAGTCTTTAATGTTGAAGCAGGTGATCAGCTTCATTTCCATCCACACATCTCTGATGTTGTTTTGCTTAAGTTTAATCTTTTGATTATAGAGTCCTTGCACTTCCTTAGTCTTACCTTCAATTCCAGCTGTGTCCTTTTTAGTTCATCCCTGTCACCAGACCTAAAGGCTCTCTTCTTCTTGTTTAAGTGGAGTTGTTTGTCTCAGTAATTCCAATTGTCATTAATTATTGGTGTGTTTGGTGCTTTGGTATACTGTTTTAGTGGTATTATGGCATTTGATCTTGTCACATTTACACTATGTCCTTCATTGGAAGAATTTGATAGGTGCAAGAAGGATGATCTGCTCCTTATTGCAGACTATTTCAATTTGTCAGTTTGCCAAACATCTAGCAAAAAGGTAGTCAAAGCAGCATTATATGAGGTACTCGTGGCTCGACTGGCCCTACTTGATGTTTTACAGCATGTTGTTCAGTGGAGCCTCATCTTTCCTAATAAACCAGGATTAGCAGCAGTGGATGTGATTGTGACTCGTTTTTACAATAATAATGTGAGTAGTGCATTTTTATGCATGTTGTTTGTGTGTACTGCTTACACACATTCAGCAAATACATTCGTTATATTTTTTTTAATTGAAAAACAGTGATCTGAAATCGCTGCTTGATTCTTAGAGCTTTAGAATGATGTATAGTCAGTCATGGTTACTCTTCTCCCTTTTTATTTAATCTATTGCTAAACATTAACACCTGAGAACACTGGGATATTGGTCGCGATGGAGCGGTGCTGAAGACTAAGAGGTTAAACATCTTTTTTTTTCCATTTCTCTCTCAACAGATTACAGAACAGTATAAGTGATGAATCCTGTACTGATGAGGTTTCAGCTCTCTGTACAAATCCATCACACATCAGAGATCTGGAGCTGAGTGAGTGTAAACTGGGAGACTCAGTAGTAAAGAAACTCTGTGATCTACTAAAGAAACACGAGTGTAAACTGGAGACGCAGTGTAGGTGAATAATGTAGTGATGAAATAAACTGAATTGAAATCACAATGTTTATATTCACACTTTCCTGATCCACACTAACAAAACTGAGAAGATCTCATTAGTAATTTTACAGCCGTGTTTATAATAATACAAAATACATTATGCAGATGCACTGGGACACATCATCAGTGATGTATCCTGGGTCATTGGGTGTTTTGGGTCTTTTAACATCAGACACCCTCTTCCAGGCGACCCAGCCAGGCAACCCAGTCAGGTGATCAGACTCCGGCCTGTGTACCAGTAGCAATTGCCCACGGTTCTGCTCTCTTAATCCAAAGCCATCTAGTGGCTTTCTCTGCTGCTTCAGTTGCAGTTCTACCTGCCGTCCTCTTTGCCTCCCCAGTAATTCCTAGTAGAGTAAGTACTTTGCAAATTATATTTGTACTGAAGTGCCAGCATGTTCGCGCTCTGAAATAATGTCTGCAATCAGTCAAAAATAGACAAAAATCTGATTCAGCTCTGACAAAAATCAGATTTAGCTCTTTCAAATGTGAGTAGTTTGAGCTCAGAGCTTCAGTCAGAGCAGCACCTCCTTTATTAGTGATACTGCACTTCATTAACCTGCACACAGAGGTAATAATGTAGATGTTTACATTATTGTTGTGATCATAACACACAGTTGTTAATACAGATCTCTTAGTGTGGATCAGGAGAACGTCAATATAAAGACCGTCTTTAGGTTACGTATGTAACCCTAGTTCCCTTTTAGTACCTCGAGCTGCTTCGGAACGCTTTGGGAACGCGCCTGTGTGTTCACGCTCTGAAATAATGTTTGCAATCAGTCAATAATTGGACGCTGGCCGTCACGGTGAAGTTACGACCAGGAAGCATGAAAAGCACATGGAGTGAATCCAGTGCCAGCTCTGTAAAGGAGAAGGAAGTGCTGCAGGGACGCCGGCAGTGTGGCTTAGAGACGCAGCTTTTTGTTCCCTCAGGAAACTAGGGTTACATATGTAACCCAGAGATGTTCCCTTTCAGGAACTCGAGCTGTGTCTAAATGCTTTGGGAATGAGTGTCCAATCATGCCAGACTGACCAGTCCCTGACCAGTGTGTATAAGCACAGCTGGGTCGAAAGGACAGAGGGGCCAGGAGTGGCACTGCAGTGCAGGTTATAGAACCGGACGAAGGTTAGCTGGGTGGACCAGCAAAACAACGGCCAGGTCCCACGCAGGCACTCTAGGTCATACTCAGCCTCTGGGTGCCGCAAAGAAAATGCTTACCAAGATGGTCTCCGCCCAAAGACTGCCCTGCTACAGGGGGCGAGACGCTGAAATGGCGGACACATAGACTTTTAGTATGGACGGAGCCGACCCTTTGGCACACTGTCGTTGGAGGAAATCCAGCACTGAACCAACCGGGCAGTGGACTGGATCCAGCTGGTGGTGCTTACTCCACGAGCAGAACAGATTCCATCTGTCGGCATATGACCTCCTTGTGGAGGGAGCTCTGGAGTGGAGAATAGTCTCTACCACCTCGGTGGAGAGGCCAGAACCTCAGAGCTGTGCCCCCTCAGGGGCCACAGCCTCCACAACTCTGGGCGGAGGTTGAAAATAGTGCCCCTTAGATGAATCTCCCATGGAGGGTGCTCGAGGAGAGCTACCAGGTCCACAAACCATGGTTTGCTCGGCCACCTTGGAGCTACCAGGAGGAGATGGACTCTGTCCCGGCGAACTCTCCCCAGAACTCCAGGAAGCAGCACAACGGGGGAAAGGCATACAGATGCAGCCTCAGCCACCCCTTAGCCATAGTGTCCAGCCCCAGTGGGCCTGGAGAAGTAAGGGAGAACCAGAGAGGGCAGTGCAACTTCTCTTGAGATGTGAACAGAAGTTTCTGAGGGAGAAAAAGCCTAAATGCTGGAAGCATGGCCAGCATCTCTAGGCAATTGATGTGCCAAAGAAGATGGGGCCCCTCCCATAGACCTTGGGTGGAGCAACACATAGGGTTAAGGGTTACGTTACATTTCATATATAACCTGATTATTTTCAATAACATTGTTTATTTAGCATTCACATGGACAATTTCAGAATTTTAACTTACCTTGTGCAGCTTCATTAGTACAATATTGTCTACCAGTTAGCAGCTTGCTGGTGTTAGGTGTCACAGCCATGATGATGGAGAGATTTATAATTCTGTCTTCTATATTAAGCCCTGTGAACTCTGTAAAACATATCTGGAATAGGGAATAAGGCTTCTGACTCGCTTTAGCCCAATAATCCTATTTCACCAACATTGTGCTGTTTGTCTCATTCTGCAAGTGTACAACTGGATTAGACTATTAATTATTATCATTGCCAGAAATTCAAATCAAATTGGTATCAATTGTATTGTAAAATGTAAAGATTTGGTCATAAATGTAAATGTCTCTGCAAAAATATGTACATGTCAAACTAGAAAAAAAATATTGAAAATGTTACTGTCCTGATGTGTGTTTTTGCCCTGGATATCTGAGCAGTCGTTATTGTTGAACAGTGTGAAGTCTATGAAGGACTCGTACTAACTGTGAGTATGAACTGCTGGATGTGTGTTTAATAAGATAAATTAGTAACAGATTGAGTCGTCTAACAGCTACAGGCTAACTTTACTCAATATGCTCATAGTGACATCAACTATCTTATTACACACATGATGTTATTAAACTCTGTATTAGTCATTCTATTACATTATACACTTTCTTTACTGGATTTATAGTCACATGTGAGAGGAAAGACTTCAATCTTCACTCTCACAAGCCAATTTAAATCATTTTAAATCATCATCTCAGCTATAAACTCCACAGCTGGAGCAAAGTGTTTCCAACATTTCATTCCATCATAACGTTTTACACAAAACAATACAAATCTCTGATTTTAGTCAGATACTGACTACTGAATGATTTCTACATGTTTAGAATCTTGTTTAGGTTTAGACATGTTGAGATGTCTGTCACATCCAGATCATTACACTCTGGACCCTCTCCAGTCTGCAGACAGACCAAATAGTTTCACAGGGAACACCGTCCACACAGTGCACACTGCTGTCACTCACCTGTGAAAATAAGGACCACAATGTTGAAATGCTGTTTACTGGTTATAAGTCAGCACTGAAAACTGTGAACAAATATCATCACGCTTCCCACCCTTTTTGTGCCACCCAAACTCTGTAACTGTGTTCTGCACTTTCTAATGGGTTTGGTGGAATAGGGAACCACACATACAGGAAGGTAACCATAAACACAGGAACTCTGCAGGGCTGCAAACTGGTAACTGGTAACACTCCTCACTCATGTCTATGTGGCCTTCTAGAACAACACCAGCATCACCAACAGACTTCAAGACTGAAAAGATTTTTACTCACAGTCCATCAGGCTTGTGGTCAAAACCTTTTCATCACCTATAGACATGATTACAGAAAATCAAACATCTATTACAATAACCTTGTAGATCTGATATATAGTCATTTTTATTAAACTAGAAATGACTTTAAATGACTGTAAAACATCAAGTCAAGTCAAGTTTATTTCTTTAGCGCTTTTCACAACAGACAACAGACACAACAGACATTGTCTCAAAGCAGCTTTACAGAAATCAACAGTGAAGGTGAATGGTGTGTGTTTATCCCTGATGAGCAGCCGTGGTGACTGTGGCAAGGAAAAACTCCCTTAGATGTTATGAGGAAGAAACCTTGAGAGGAACCAGACTCAAAAGGGAAACCCATCCTCATTTGGGTGACATCAAGAGTTTGATCATAAATCTTTCAGCAATACAGAACACTGGAGAGTGAGAACTAACATGAGTACTGGAGTATAAGATTATAAGTAACATCATGTAAATATTGATTTGTCTTTTTCTCTCCATCAGCCGGAATTGTACACAATAATGATGAACACAATGATGAATAATAAATATGATCAATAATAATGGTGAATGAATTAAATCAGCATGTTAGAAATGAGGACATTAAATATCATTTCTGCAGGAATGGATGTGAGGAGTTTAATCTCTTTGGGTTAATAGAAGGAGAAACAGTGTTAAATTAGAATCAGAAGGTTTTTAAAGTGAATTTTAAACCAGTTTATACAGAATCACCTTTTCATTAACATTTTCATTGTTACTAAATGGATTCATCAGTCAGGACATTTGTGTGAATTTGTGTAGGAAAGAAAAGCCTACATGAAGTAACTTCTCTGTACTTGAAGTGTATCTGACCGGTTCCCCTGCAGAAATAACAAGTGTTTGATGAATTTTCTTCCTCCAGCTCGAATCCACTCCCTTTGTGACCATTTCTCAGAATTACCTCAGAGCAAAAGCGCTACAACAGCGGGAGAGATCAGGATCTGTGGAAGATGCTAACGATGCTAAAGCCTGAGGTAAATCAACAGCGGGAGAGATCAGGATCTGTGGAAGATGCTAACGATGCTAACGTTCGCGAGCGCTGGTGGTGGGAAAGTGTAGTGAAATGGTCGCGCGCTAACTGCAGTGTTTCAATAAGCAGTAGAAACACTTGATGTAGGGAGCTGCTGCTGCCTGTGTGGAGGAGGGAGAGGGAGGGGGGTAGGGCACAGTGCGGATTGGGACGAAGCCCTTCAAACACTCACATAGAGACTCATAAATGCTGAAATTTCAACCAGAAACCTACTCCATCATCTCATCTTACATCCAAAACCAATCAATACATCAATAATGAAATAAATCATTCTGATCATTAGGAGAACTCTCACTATCACAGCCTTATTCTGTAGGAATTTATTTATTTCAGGCTTTTTTACTTTCACAAAATGTCTGCCATTAAAACTGACCCTAAAACTCCAGAAGTATTGGAAAATAAAACATTTCACATGGACATTTTATACAGAAAATCATAAAGAACTAATAGAACTGGAAAAACACTAAATATAAATTAGATTTTTCTACATATCAGGAATTTCTGAGTCTGTACAGATCAGCTTCCTCCACTGAATAAAGTGAATATGGGCTTCATCAGATTGAAGAGAAAAGATTCTTCTCATCACACTGGGGTTTTATTGTTGATAGTGAATTTAAGAAGGTGCCACCTCACAGCTCCAGAGTCATGGGTTCGATCCTCAGCTCAGGTGACTGCATGGAGTTTTGATGATTTGATGTTGAAACGTGTTGGAGATAAAAACTGTGATCATGCAATCTTATTTTATTTGTGTGGAATTGTTCCATCCCCTAAGCTGATTTAGGACTACGAGGGAGACATTAACAGATAAATATTATAATAACCTTAAAGATCGACTCTGAAAAACTCCGCCAGTGAACCGAACCAAAGACAAATGACACAAATTTCCTAAAATGGATGATTTATTAACAGTGAGAGAAACAAACAACCACAAGAACAATATGAAATATATAGATATAAAGATCCAGAATAGACCCGGAAACAGGAACCGATACACACATGATTAAACAAATCTAATGAACAGTTTTCAAGAAACTTTTTAGTTCTTCACTATTAATATTTATAATAAGGAAATACAGTTTAGTGATTTATTGATAGGATTAGAGGATCATATTTATCTGGTGTTACTGATTCATGTATCAGTGTAGTGAAGAACACAGACTTTATATTTGGCTATAAACTCCAGTAGATTTCAGACACAGCAGATGATTGTGTTTATTATGAGCACATTTCACATAAATGCATCATAAACCAGAACATGGATGAAAAAAGAAACTACTTTTTGAAATATTTTACTGTCCAGATAATGAGCAGTGAATTTGATGATTTGACATATCTGGGATTTTATTTTTTTTTTTTAAGATCATCCTGGAGTTGTTGTCGTACCTGTCATAGGTCCATAAGCTTAAACCTCTGGAGCAGGCCAGGGCACGCTGGAGCAGTGGGCTTAGCCCACCCAAATTTGCATCTTGCCCAACCAACCAATGTTTAATTTTATTGATTTAGCCAAAGTGATTAAAAAACACAAGAAATCAAGGCAGGATTTGTAACTTCTAATTGGTTGGGCAGCAGCCTACAGCCAGTAAACAATGATCAGTCTGTAACAGTGAAGCAGCCCAGTTAAAATAATTATTTGGTGTTTTTCTATTTATTTCCCTCGTCTTCCCTTTGGTTCACTTCATAACAACATAAGGGCTAAAACACATAAAACAAACCAATACTTAAACTGACTAACTAATTAGACACAAAGGACTAACATTTAACAAGAACAATATAAAAGTTATTTAACACATACAATGAAATTATCCACATATATTACATGTATACATATGACTAACCTCATGGCCCTTTTCAACCAGGTATTTTATAACGAAAAAGGAAAAAGAAAACAAACAGTAAATAAATATTCAAAATTTCACTTTTAAAGTGCCTTTAAATATATGATATTAAGTTTGTAACTCTGTGACCGCATGGTTCCGTGTCTCGTCTGCTAGCGATCTTGTGCATGTGCAATCTCCACACGCTTCCGGCAAACCGCATTTCACAAAGTTTTTATGGGCATAATAATGTAAAATAATCGAAATAACATTTGAAAATAAAATAAACACATGAACAATATTAAGAAAATATAGAATTATTGCAAATAACTAAATTAATGAATTTACCCCATTACCACTAAAATAACTGAACAGCACCACCCCAGCAGAATAGAACCGTTTTACACCCCATTTCTCATTACTTTCACTTCAACATGCTTACAAGCTTTAGCTCTAGTGTGTGATGTATGTTTTTAAGCCTATAAGCAAAACTAGCAGTGCATGTGTCTGTAGCGATGCTGCTGTTAGCACATCAGAGGCTGCAGACCCATCTCCTGGCTGTTTCAGCCTCAGTCCAGGCAGTAAGAGATTTAAATAACAACGTGACATCCCGGGCCGATATCAGCTCATTACCCAAATCATGCTAGCAGTAATTTATGCCACTCATTTAATTCTTCCTGGTACTGCACATGACCATGGCTGGAGACATGGAAACTGGTGTGTCTTCAGCATTATGTGAGTTCCTTCTCCACACTGTCAAGAATCCTAAGCCCACTATTGTCACATGTTACATAACAGAGGAATTTAGAGATCTTGACCAATGAGAAATCCATAACAAATTCTTTAGATATGGATGAATTTGTAAGGATGTTTGAGAAACTGGAGACTAACGCTGTAGATAGATGGATTGATGTATGGATGGATGGATGGATGGATGGACAGAACAATAGCTAGACAAAAAAGGGGGAAAATATATCTGGTAAATAATACAATTAAAGGTTTAAGGTTGCTGTTGGTTATAAAGTAATAAAGTGAGAAAAATAATTTTTAAAATATATATTTTTTTAGAAAATGTGGCAAAAAAGAAAAGTGGTTATATAATGTTTTGATATTGTCTTTGGTTAAGTAATTAATAATACAAACATTTTATAAAATAGTAAAAGGAAACTTTTTATGTCATGTTCTGATTTTGTAATCAAGTTTGAAAATAGACTCGATACGTTAATTTAGAATATAATTTCAAATGAGAACTGATCTGATCCAATAAAAAGAGACTTATTGAGTTTAAAGTTAAAATAAAAATACATTTTCGAAGTGGTTTTCATGATCACCAATCAGTTATATATTGATTTTGATTTTTATCTAGGGTTAGAATTAGGTGTTGGGGTCAATACGGCCCTCATATTATTTATATCACACTACTATAATTTCATAGAACCGGCCCTGAATTACAGCAGTCTGAAGTAGATCACACTTAAAGATGAGATGAAATCTCAGCACCAGCAAACATGTTCACCATGATTAAGATGGTGGATTTCAGTTCCATTAACAAAAGCATGACCTTCCACGAACTGAGCTCTTCTCTCCTCATTATGAGTCACACAGAAGCGATCTTCTTTCCCGATCCGGTCCTCAGATCCTCGGTGTGGTTTTTCCTCTAAACGGTGTCCAGTCTCCGGGAGCGAGGCTTCACAGATGCGGACAGACTCCACTCTTACACCCTTACCGTCCTTCTCAGTTACAGCAACATGAAGATCTTTCCAAATCAGTGTTCACAAAATCCCATCTTCTTCTCTTCAGTGTTCAGTCTCGTCTCAACGTGCACTGCCTTTAGTCTTATTTCACTCCGCACAAACAAAACCGACAGTTTTCATCAAGCCTTCAGTTTTCATCTCATTTTCACTCACCATTTTCTCATGGTATTGGAGCGCGTGTGAATCAGCTCGGGCAGCGCTGAGAAGATTGAAGAAAGATCATCTTCTGTCTTGCCCTTTTTAAGTGGAGGTTTATTTGGATCATCTGAAAGCGTTATTTTGCTCCAGTGAGCGCGTGCATTTGATCAGACAGCCTGGAAACGCGCGACATTTTGTCAGCAGTCAGTTTCATGTTTTGGATCTCAGTGTAATCTGTGAGGTGGTATAAAGGATATAGGTGGTAGTTTACCTTCATTTGATTCCATCTTGGACTCCTCAAAATTTAAAATTTCATCTGTGTGTTGCTTCTTCCTGCGATCGTCATTCACCGCGTCGTCATCCCCCAACACACACGCACACACACACACACACACAAACACACACACACACACACACACACACACACACACACACACACACACAAAGCCACGCCTCTTTGTGAAGCCCACCCCGCGGAAGTCTGCAGTGATACACACAGGATATTTCCCCTGCTGTAGCTGAAACTCCGCCCCTTCTCACGTCACTCAGTTCAAAGTGAAAGTAAAACGAAAGTAAAATCCGGTCGCCTTTTTGGAGAGACGTCATGAAGCTGTTTGGAGAGAAAAAGATCGCAGTGAGTACATTTATATAAATATGTGTAATGTCTTAATTATTTACTAAAATACATTTCTGTCTCATACAATTTAATTCGATAAAACGAGTTTAAAACAGAATCGACATCAAAGTCAGTAGCCTTGTGTTTCCCGCGGGGTTTCTGACAAGATTCCAGCTGTTTTTTTTTTTTTTTGTTAGAGAAAATAATATGAATAAATTATTTATAACATCTTTTTACTATTCACTTCTTTTTTTCCCGAACAAACAAAATAAGCACCAAAATCATATAAATACAACACCACTTCCTGTTTAGATAACACACACACACACACACACACACACACACACACACACACACACACACACACACACTACGCCATTTCGGGTTGAAATACTCGTTGAAAAAACGAGTCTTCACTGTGTTACATGTATGTAGTTTTTTCTTACAGAATCCCAAACATAGATTAACATTTTTAAATTTTCTTTTTATCTCATACAGCATTAAAACATGAAACAGAATGATAATTTTATCAGTGTGAATGCTTACTTTATAGATCATTGCACTACTGTAGCTGTAGACAGAGCATGAAATGTCCTCGGGCCTCTATAACTGTAACAAATCTATACAACATGTTTCAGTGCAAAACGAAACTGTCAAAAAGTATTCTAATATTCACAGCTTGGTAAAGCCCATTGAGTCAATTTTTGCAAAGACATAAGTGTTGTCGCCTTGTCATATGAGCTTCACCTGTAACCAATAATGGATAAATTAGACTGTGTGGCATTTGCCAAGCCCACAGCCTGCTAAAAGGATGGACGCTGGAAAAGTTGCAGAAGGTGGATTTTTCAGATGAATCTTCTGTTGAATTACACCACAGTCGCCGCAAATATTGCAGGAGACCTACTGGACCCCGCATGGTTTCGAGATTCACCCAGAAAACAGTGAAGTTTGGTGGCGGAAAAATCATGGTCTGGGGTTACATCCAGTATGGGGATGTGCGAGAGATGGAGGAAGGCAACATCAATAGTCTAAAATACCAAGAAATCATAGCTACCTCTTATATTCCCAACCATAAAAGAGGCCAAATTCTGCAGCAGGATGGTGCTCCGTTGCATACTTCCATCCCCACATCAAAGTTTCTCAAGGCGAAGAAGATCAAGATGCTCAGGATTGGCCAGGCCAGTCATCAGACATGAACATCATTGAGCATATGTGGGGTAGGATAAAAGAGGAAGCATGGAAGATGAAACCAAAGAATATTGATGAACTCTGGGAGGCATGCAAGACTGCTTTCTTTGCTATTCCTGATGATTTCATCAATAAATTGAATGAATCCTTGCCAAACTGCATGGATGCAGTCCTTCAAGCTCATGGAAGTCGTATTAAATATGATATTAAATTTGGATCTCACAGTACCACTACATAATTTGCTGACCTTTCTGTCTTAATTAAATGATAAATCTTTTTTCAGCTTTACATATGAGCTATTTCTAACACCAATTGATTAATTAAAAGTCAGGTTAATAGCAGGTGTTTTTACAAAATTGATAAGCGACAAGACTTTTGTCAGGGACTGTATAATAATAACAGTCATATTTAGTGATTTAAGTTAATATAAATTATGCTCTTTTATTTACCGAATAAATACAATTGAAGCATATAAATACAAACAAGTAAATATTTTTTCTGCTTGATAGTTTGTCTCTTTTTCATTTTCTCTCTTTCACCAACTATTATTTTAGTTATATAGTACATATTTAGAGTTTTTAAATGCAATAGATAATCTGATCTGTATTACTATATCTTGAAGCTCCAGGCTCCAGGCGGATTGTGAAGGGCTTACAGCAGTTTTACATTTACATTTGCAGCATTTAGCAGACGCCCTTATCCAGAGTGACCTATAAAAGTGCTTTGAGTCTCTAGCAATAAATAAATCTACACTGGTACGATTACAAACTTAATATAAATATAACTCTTGGATTCTACAAAGCAAACTTGGAAAGTGCTAATTTAAATGTTTCAGGAAGAGATAGGTTGTTTCGTCTTTTAAAGATACTCAGCTATACGGACATCTAGGGAAAGTTCATTCCACCACCTCGGTGCCAGAACAGAGAAGAGCCTTGAAGTATACTTACCTCTCATTCTGAGAAAAGGTGGTACCAGTCAAACAGTGCTGGAGGATCTCAGACAGCGTGGTGCAGTGCGAGATGTGATGAGGTCACTGAGGTAAGATGGCGCTGGTCCATTTTTGGCCTTGTAGACAAGCATCAGTGTTTTGAATCTGATACGTGCAGCTACTGGAAGCCAGTGAAGGGAGCGCAGCAGTGGGGTGGTGTGGGAGAACTTGGGCTGATTGAACACAAGCCGTGCAGCTGCATTTTGGATCATTTGCAGTGGATGAATAGCGTTCAGGGAAAGACCTGCCAGCAGAGAGTTGCAGTAGTTGAGTCTTGAAATCACAAGAGACTGAACAAGCACCTGGGCAGCCTGTGTGTATGAATCCTTCGGATGTTGTAGAGAACAAACCGGCAGGAGCGCGCCACATTAGCGACATGTGGGAAGAAGGACAGTTCATTGTCTATAGTTACCCCAAGGTTAGGAGCAGTGGCTGAAGGGGAGAGCAGAGATTTATGAAGTGTTATTTGGAGATCTTGACCTGGAGATGAATCACCTTTGGATGACCAGCAGTTCTTTTTTGCCGGGGTTGAGTTTTAGTTGGTGAGCACTCATCCATGAAGATATGTCTGTCAAGCATGCCGAGATCCGAGCGGAAGCTGTGGTATCTGATGGAGGGAAAGAAGAGATGAGTTGAGTGTCATCAACATGTCAAGATGACGCCGGTGAGGTCGGCTGCCGTCACGACTGCTCCGGCTACGCTTTCTCTTTTTTTGTTTATTTTGTACTTTAATTAAAGTAGTTACACTTCCATCTACACAAGATGGACATCATTAGATATGACAGAGACACTCTTATATCTATAAGTGTACAATGCACTCACTTTTTGCCGTTTTTAAATCCGGACCCATGCTGGCCGAGCGAGATCCTGAGGGAGAACAATTTGCAGTGAGCCGTACTGGCGTCCGCGAGGGAAACGAGCGCCGTCAGGAACAAGCTGAGGGCACGCGCACACCGCGCTCCCTTACCTAGTATTCTGTTAGCCGAAGTCAAGTCACTGGAGAAAAAGCTCGACGGCCTCAGGGCAAGGGTCAAGTTCCAGAGAGACATTCGGGACTGCAACCTTCTCTGCTTCACCGAGACATGGCTGAACCCAGCGGTACCGGACCACGCCATCGAGCCGGCCGAGTTTTTCTCGGTTTACCGCATGGACAGAACACTGGAGTTGAGGAAGTCAAGAGGAGGTGTAGTGTGTCTGATGGTGAACAACCACTGGTGCGACAGCGCGAGCATTGTTCCTCTTTCACGCTCCTGCACACCAAACCTGGAACTACTGACCATCAAATGTCGGCCCTTTTATCTACCTCGGGAATTCAGTTCGGTCATAGTCAGTGCCGTTTATATTCCACCTCAAGCGGACACGGACACTGCAGTATGGGACTTACATGAGTCACTAACGCAACACCAAATACAGCATCGGGACGCTGCGCTCATTGTGGTCGTAGATTTCAACAGTGCCAACCTCAAGCGCGCACTCCCGAACTTTCATCAGCACATCACCTGCCCCACCAGGGACGAAAGAACACTGTACCACTGCTATACAACATTCAAGAACAGCTACAAGGCACAACCACGTCCACCGTTTGGGAAATCGGACCATACCGCCATCTTCCTCATGCCTGTTTACAAACAAAGCCTGAAACAGGAAGCTCTGGTTCAGAGGGAGGTCGCGCGCTGGACTGACCAATCGGTGGCTGCTCTGCAGGACGCTTTGGATGACGCAGACTGGGACATGTTCCGGCGCAGCTCTGATGACGTCAACATGTTTACGGAAGAGGTTGTGGGATTTATCGGGAAACTAGTGGATGATACGGTGCAGAAAACCACCATCAGAACGTTTTCCAACCAGAAGCCGTGGGTGAATAAAACCATCCGCAACGCTCTAAGATCCCACTCCGCTGCCTACAACACGGGGCTCGCCACCGGGGACATGGAAGAGTACAAGGCTGCATCTTACATTGTTCGCAGAGCGGTGAAGGATGCAAAGCGGCGCTACGGGAGGAAACAAAAGTCACAGTTTCAACATGGTGGCTCTAGGAGCCTGTGGCAGGGACTAAGGACAATAACGGACTATAAAACACCATCTTCTAGAATGGTGAATGCGGACGCTTCTCTGACAGACGAGCTAAACACCTTTTACGCTCGTTTCGAGGCTGCAGCTCACCACGCTATTGGCACTAGCGGCACAACCAGCGTGCACGCCGAGAGAGCCGGAGAGGTAAACACGTTCACCATCTCAGAGCATGACGTGAGGAGGGCATTCAAGAGAGTGAATACCAGAAAGGCAGCAGGACCAGATGGCATCACAGGTCGGGTTCTGAAAGCCTGCGCTGACCAGCTAGCAAGGTGTTCACTGAGATATTCATCCTCTCACTGGAACAGTCTGTTGTCCCCTCATGTTTTAAACAGTCCACCATTGTTCCTGTCCCGAAGAAACCCCAGCCCGCCTGCCTCAATGACTATCGCCCTGTAGCTCTGACCTCAGTAGTGATGAAGTGCTTCCAGAGACTGGTCAGAGACTTCATCACTGCATCACTACAAGACACACTGGACCCATTACAGTTTGTGTACCGTCAGAACCGCTCTACTGAGGACGCCATTGCTCATCTCCTCCACACCACGATGAGCCACCTGGACCAAAGAAACGGGAATTATGCAAAGATGTTGTTCATGGACTACAGTTCAGCGTTTAACACCATAATTTCCTCCACCCTCACCTCTAAGTTGGAGGTCCTGGGACTCAGCCAGCCGCTGTGTCAATGGATCTCTAACTTCCTGACAGACAGACCACAAGCCGTACGGGTGGAAAAACACACCTCATCCACCCTCAGTACTGGAGCTCCCCAGGGTTGTGTTCTGAGCCCCCTGCTGTATTTGCTGTACACATATGACTGTGTGGCCACATCCAACTCCACCACCATCATCAAGTTTGCTGACGACACTGTTGTGGTGAACCTGATCAACAACAACGATGAGACGGCCTACCTACAGGAGGTTAAAAACCTGGAGAGATGGTGCCAGGAGAACAACCTTCTCCTGAACATCAGCAAAACTAAGGCGCTGATTGTGGACTTCAGCACAAAGCGGGAGCGGTTATACCAACCGCTAAACATCTGCGGGACTCCAGTGGAAAGAGTGGACAGTTTCCGATACTTGGGTGTTCACATCACACAGGATCTGTCTTGGTCCTGTCACACTAACACCCTGGTAAAGCAGGCCCGGCAGCGTCTGTACCATCTGAGACGCTTAAGGGACTTTAAACTACCCTCTCAGGTGCTTAAGACTTTCTACACCTGCACCACTGAGAGCATCACTTCCTGGTTTGGGAACAGCACCATGCAGGACAGACGAGCCCTCCAGAGGGTGGTGCATTCAGCTGAACGTACCATCCACACCGAGCTCCCTGACCTGCATGACATCTACAGCACACAATGCCGGACCAGAGCCAGATTGTGAAGGACCTCAGACATCCCCAACAATGGACTCTTCTCTTTGTTGTGTTCAGGGAAACGCTTCCGCTCCCTGAAATCGAACACAGAGAGAATGAGGAGGAGCTTCTTCCCGCAGGCCATTTGGTGTTTAAACCAGGAAACACCCAGGATCTAAAAGCTGGTCCACTCTCTCCATCATCACACTTCTTCTCTGTACATACCTCACCTCTCGCACCACGTCACTTTAAACTCTGGACTTGCACAGCAAAGTGCACTTTATATTTATTTATTTTATACCACACCATTCTGCACACGGACACTTTATGGTCACTCTATACCACACACGGACACTTACGGACCCTTACACCACACCATACCGCACACGGACACTTTATGGACACTTTACACCACACCATACTGCACACGGACACTTTATGGACAACCCACCACTAAAATTGTCTATTGTTTACACTTTGGTACACATTGTTTACTGTTTCACTGTCTACTGCCATAAGGATTTTCTTTGTATATACATTTTTCTCTTTGTTTACATACATATCTTTATATATCCTTTATACCTTATATTTAATTTTATATAGTTTTTATACTTTATTTATCTGCTTTTTTCCTTTTTTCCCACCCTATTCCCCTCTTGCCGGACCGTCGTATAAAGCATTTCACTGCATGTCATACCCTGTATGTATGTGAATGTGAAGAATAAAATTTGATTTGATAAAATTTGATTTGATCTGCATAGCAGTGGTAAGAAAACTCATGTGAGGATATGACTTCACCAATGGAGTGGGTATAGAGGGAGAAAAGAAGGGGACCAAGTACAGAGCCTTGTGAGACACCAGTGGTGAGACTGCACCTGCACAGGGCAGATGTGGATCCCCTCCATCTTACCTGGTATGAGCAACCTTCCAGGTAGGAAGCAAACCATTTCCATGCTATTCCGCAAATACTGAGGCTCCTGAGAGTAGACAAGAGACTCTTGTGGTTGACTGTGTCAAATGCTGCTGAAAGGTCCAGAAAGATAAGTACAGATGACAGCTTGGCTAACCGAGCAGCATGCAGTTTCCAAAAGGGCTGTCTCTGTGGAATGTGCCGCTTTGAACCCAGACTGGCTTGGATCATGGAGGTTGTTCTGTGAGAGATAGATGGACAGTTGGTTAAAAACAGTGTGTTCCAGAGATTTAGAAAGAAAGGAGAGAAGTGATACTGGTCTGTAATTGTTGATGTCTGATGGATCCAGAGCAGGTTTCTTCAAGATGGAAATGACCCTTGCTTGCTTGAAGGCATTTGGTACATAGCCAGATGTTAATGACCTGTTGATGATTGTGGAGATGAAGGGCAGAAGATCTTGTGTGATGGTCTGAAGCATAGTTGAAGGGATTGGATCCAGAGGACAGGTGGTGGAATTGCAAGATTGGATGACTTGCAGTATCTCATCTTCTGTTAAGGTTGAGAAGCTTGACAGAGACGTAGTGGATTGCTGGTTGTGTTGTGTAGTCATTCTTGGGGAGGAAGTGTAGATCTGGCAGATTTTTTAAATATTTTTATCATAGATGGAGGCAAAGTCATTAGCAGAGGCCTCAAGCTTTTCCCTGTAGAAGGCAGTTTTAGCAGAAGTCACATCCAAAGAAAATTTGGTCAGGAGTGCACGGTAAGATGCGAGGTCGACATGGAGTTGTGATTTTTTTCCACTTCCTCTCTGCAGATCTGAGTTCTCGTCGGTTGCTGTGCAAAACTTTTAACAGCCACGGTGTGGGACAAGAAGTCTTTTTGGGTTTTGTAGTCAAGGGGCAAAGGGGGTCCATGGTTGAGGAAAGAGATGGGAGGAACTAGCAATCTCCAAGGGTAGAGAGGAAAAGGAGTCATGGTCAGAAAGAGATGAAAGAGTACAAGAAGCTACAGAGGAGGGAGAGATGGAATGAAGGTTAGGACAGGTAAGAGAGACATGTGAATTGTTTTTAGGTTGAATAGGAAGATTAAAAAGGAAACCAGGTGATGATCAGAGATTGGAAGTGGAGTGGCAGTCATGTCTGTAGATGGGTTAAGGCAGGTGAAAACCAGGTCCAGGACATTTCCTCCCTTGTGTGTTGGAGGTCAGCTGTTACATGTCAAGGAGAAGGTATTCAGAAAAGGCAAGAGGCAAGATGACTGAAGTTTGTCGGATGGGACGTTGAAGTCACCAAGAACAGTCAGAGGGGTGCTGTCAGAAGGGAAAGTACTGAGAAGTATGTTCTGTGGATGGAAACGTCTGTGTCTTTAAGAGATGACTACAGTTGATGGGTTTGGGGCACATGACTGATCTTCCAATTTGAGATCAATGTGTTTTAAAAAGAAAAAGTAAAAATAAGAAGTTCTAAATAAACACTAAGCGTTACTGGCCCTAGAGGGATTACCTACCTTCAATATAAGTGCCTTCAATATCAGTGATTAAACCCTGCCCACAATTCACACCTCAAGTGAGACTGGAACTACCCTTAATTAATCACCTGACAGAACTAATAAGCACAGACCAAGACTGTTTTCTTTGATGCCGGCAACATATCATGTGTCAGCTGAAATCTGAATGTAAATTCTAACCTAAATGTATACTTGGTTGCACCTGAGAGAAACGCTATGACATTGAATTGACTATTGTTAATAATCTAATACTTACTTACCCTAAAGCACAGACACTACACACTTTTGTTTTTCTATCCATGTGTGTCTTCACTCCATCCACATTTCATGTGTCTTTAATGCTTTGAATGCCACTGCAAACTCATTCATATTTTTCAAATGTAAATTATACAAACATTTAGCATGAATATTCAAAGACACTATAAAAGGGGGGGGGGGTGTTATGTATTTATTATGATTGTTTTGTACAAAGCTATGTTGGTAGTGTAGGAGTTCAGGCGAATTCACTTTCCTGTTTCAGAGCTATTACCACTAATGTGTAAAAGCCAAGCATATAAAATGTACAGCATGAGACATTAACTGTGGAGGAGCATGTTTAACTGCATTTAGTAGGAGAACTATGATTTAATTTCCTCAGGATGCATTATACAGGCTTGCATTATTCAATTTAATGTCAATACAACTTTATTTGTATAGCTTTATAGCTGTATAGCAACAGCATTTAATTAAAAAAGATAAACCATGTTACTATTTGGTGGTTAGTTGTGGTTAGTTTTTCTTTCACAGTTTTATTTAACTCCACATTTCAGCTCATATTTCAGAGGCAGTTGGACTTTTAAGGGGAATATTTACAAATTATAAAATCACGTTTTATATATATATATATATATATATATATATATATATATATATATATATATATATATATATATATATATATATATATATATATATAAATATATAAAAGTGTAATTTCATATTCCTGTTTTTTTTCCTCATCAGGATCAAGCCAAATTCATACTAAAAAACATACTTTTTATTATGATGGTAGTGGAGTGTGAAAAAAACTCTTTCTAAAAAGAGTTGACAAGACGAGCAGCACAAGATGGAAAGGTAAGAATTTATAATGCACGTGATTTATTTATTTTTGAATGTGTATACTTATTACTGTATTTAAATATTCAAATTTCATTATTTCATATTATTCTGGGTTTTTTTTTTAAACCATTGTTTTAGAAAAATGTATGTTGAGAAAAACATTTTGAAACTGTAAACTAAACCAATTGTGGTAGTGAGTAAACTAGTTAGCATAAAATGTAACTGGTTTGTAAAGAAGGTTAAAAAAACACAAGTCTACAACCTGAAAAACAAGACTAGATTTATGGTTCCAAACATGGCCATATGTGTACTGAGGTTGCATGTTCTTATTAAATGCAACTAATTACTAACAAAGCTAGTGGTTGCTAATCAGTACTTAGTCATTAAAACTCAACACATTTATTGGGTATAAAGCCAATTTATCCAACATTCAATAAATAAATAAATAAGAAACAGTTAAAATTTCAAATGTTAAACATAAAAATCAAATATATCAAGGTCTAAAATATTTATTATGCATGTTTGTTATTTCCCAGTGTTTAAAACTATGCAAATTATTTAGATAAATATCACTCTGAATCGTGAGCTAGCTAGTTTTTTTTCACCCCAAAAATGGTAATTATGAGGTAAATTGTGCCAAATGCTCTGTGGTAAATTGAGCCAGCACCAATGCTTTCAAACTCCACCTATTCTGGTGGGAAAGAGTTGTCACAATGAAACTTGGATAGGTTTCTCCTACTGAAATCTGAGCTCTACATAGGAGTCAGGAGCCAAGGGTACAAACAAATCAAAAGTGTGTGAAGACAAGAACACTGATACACCTAAAAAGCAGCCAATAGAAATGGCACATGAAAAGAGGAAAAAAAAGGGGGGAAAGTAAAAAAAAAGAGAAAAGAATTTGATCAAGAACCAAATAAAAATAAAAATGAACCAAATAAAAAATGAGAGTACAGCAGCTCTGAGGAGAATGATCTTCCCATCACATTAGATGACATATCTGAGTATGGGAGAAGTGAAACAGCATCTCAGATTTGTCAGTTGGTGACTTTCTAATAGCAGAAAATGATACCAAAAGCAAAAGCTTCATTACTTGAGGGCAACAAAGTGAGTGTAAAGTTCCTGAAGAGAATCCTGGGGTACACTGATAATCAGAATCCCATTTTTACATTCAAGGAAAATCATGAAGCTTTTTCCCACAGAGTGATGTGCTGAAGAGCTACAGTACCTTAACCTCAAACAAACAGTTAGAGGGACTGCAACCTTGATGAATGGAATGTTTGTCTTCAAGCTGAAGTTGTTTGCTTTTAACTTCAAAAATTTGAAAAAAGTGCTGATTTTGCATTCAACATTTGCCATGCCAAGGCTCAGCAAATCTTTATTTAGTTTCAGATTTTCTCTTTTCACTAAAATCTTTATTAATTATAGTGACATTCATTCATACTAATTTAGTTTTTTAATTTTATACAACAAAGTCCCTGTTTAGTGAGTTTTTGTGAAGTAGGGTGAAGAACAAATTATTCTAGAAAGAATTTCAGTTACAGGTAGAAGATCCTCTGTAGAAACATGCTCCTTGCTCTTCCTCGCCTCAGCTGGAACCTAGAAATTCCTCTCATAGTTGGTGTTTTTGTGGGCTTCAATATAAAGTGTTGTTCAGTGCTGAATGTTAAATGAATGCTTTATTGTTAATTGTTAAAAATGCAGAAATGAATGTTATTGTATAAATGGCTCATATAACTTGCTCTGAAAATGTGTAGCAGACCTGCATGTAGAAAAACTCTTGCTCATCTGTTTAAAAACAACATAAATTCTCACACTCAGTCTTTTTCACTACTACTATGAGGAACCGTATCCTATATGGATTATTAAAGGAGTTAACTGAGGAGATTGGAAAAGCCTCCTGAGATCATGATTTTTCTATAAATAAATGACTACAACACATTTCTCTGTACTATTTAGTGAATCTGTGGAAAGATCACATTCTCCTGAATCCAGCTGTGTGTCCTTAAAGAGTGACCAGTCAATGCCAATTCCTCTCAACTTTAAAGATGGAACACCTTCAACAGAAAGGTGCAGTATTTCTTTCTCTTTCTCATATCTAATGTAGGATTAATCAGAATGAAAATAGATTGTAAGATAAGAAACCTGCATCTTCACTGTGTGCACAGAGGTTCAATGTTCTCCTTATTATGTCCAGAGTCATGTAGGCTGATAGAAATATCGTAGCTGATTTTCGAGGTTTACCCCCTATGTCGAAATGACTGGTCTAGAGATTGTACGGTATTTTTTTTTTTTAAGAGATAGAGACAGAATATGAAGAAAAAAATTAAGAAAAAATGAAAGAAAGGTTATAAACTTGTTAGACTTTTTTAAACAAAGTTTGGATGTAGCACAAAATGAGTTAATGCTTTACTTACAAGTTAAAACCAGACTTAATTCATTTAAGATGCTTTAATTTAAACATGCTTCTAGAATGATAGTAAACACACAAACACTTGAGAAAGCAGAAATGATTGTGTTCTCGATATGACTCTAAAAGGATTTTATGGATAATAGAGTAAATTTCTAGGGAATGTTGATGGAAGCCTTCATGTGTGTATGTGCCTCTTCACCATGGCAGCAAATGCATTATTATTATGATATGATTTACAGTTGACTGGAAATTTATGGTGTAGTTTCCTTTGGCATGTCTTTGTCGGTTTGTGCTCGTTTTCGGGGACTTTGATCGGAAATAAGGAGCCATATATGTCTTGGCTTTAGGAAGCAAGTGCTGCTAATCGTTTCTTAGTCATTACAACTCGACATGGAAAAGGTCTACACCCAATACACAACATTAAATGTCAAGTCTGCTGGATTAGTTGTGACGACTGTGACCACTGACCGTGTAGCTAAAACATCATCATGTTCAGTGGATTCGAGAAAAGTTCAGTCACCCCATTGTCCCTCTGTGTGTCTTTTAAATGACAGAGTAGTGCCAGTTTTATTCAACAGTACAGGTAGAAGATCCTCTGTAGAAACATGCTCCTTGTTCTTCTTTGCCTCAGCTGGAACCTAGAAATTCCTCTCAGAGTTGGTGTTCAGTGCTGAATGTTAAATGAAACGTTGGCTGCTTTATTGTTAACTGTTCAGAATGCAGAAATGAATGGTTTTGTAGAAATGGCTCATATAACTTAATCTGAAGGTCTGTAACAGTCCTGCATGTAGAAAAACTCTTCCTCATCTGGTCAAATATAACAAATTCTCATTTTCAGTCCTTTTTCATCCCCACACTGAGGAACTGTATCTTATAAGGATTATTAAAGGAGTTATCTGAGGAGATTGGAAAAGCCTCCTGAGATCATGATTTTTCTATAAATAAATGACTACAACACATTTCTCTGTACTATTTAGTGAATCTGTGGAAAGATCACATTCTCCTGAATCCAGCTGTGTGTCCTTAAAGAGTGACCGGTCAATGCCAATTCCTCTCAACTTTAAAGATGGAACACCTTCAACAGAAAGGTTCAGTATTTCTTTCTCTTTCTCATATTTAATGTAGGATTTATCAGAAAGAATATAGAGTGTGAGATAAGAAATCTGCATCTTCACTGTGTGCACAGAGGTTCAATGTTTTCCTTATGTTAAGAGATATGTAGGCTGATCAACATTTCAAATTGTATGTAGTATGTGAGATTGTACCCTGTAATGAGTAGGCACCTTGTCCAGGGTGTCCTTCAACTCATGCACAGAGTTTCTGGGATAGGAGAGACTTTAGGCTCCCCTGAGACCCAGTGTAGGATGAGTGCTATAGAAGTTGGATGGAGGGATGGAGTTATAAACACAAACACTAATAAATGAAAAAGGGGAAACAAAGAAACAGAGACATTTGGTTGAAGAATAATGAATAACAGGGTGTGGATGTAAAATTATGTTTTATTTAAAAAGTATTCATTTGTATTCTCCAAGAACTTTACAATTATTTCTATACGCAAATTTTTCTTTTGAGTTATGAATGTTGAGTTTCTAGATTTTTGACCGATTTACTCACTTAGATAAGTTTAACATGCTCACTGCTCCTGTTAGTTCCAGATGTTTATCACTAAATCTTAATGATTAATAATGGGAACTGCAGTAATTAATAATATAGTTTCATTAGAGCAGGGATCACACTGCCCCATGCTCAGGGGAGGAACAGAGGACAGAACAGAATGTCCATACTGTGCTGGTTAAATAATGACTCATAAACAGGGCCATGTACCGTAAAATCTTGGATGAATATTGGCCTGAGCCAGAACACTGAAGATGGGTCATGAGTGAGTTTTCCAGCATGGCAATGATACAAATCATTTGTCAAAAGGCAACAAAGGGGTGGCTCAAGAAGAAGCACATTAAGATCAGGAGTGGCCTAGCCATTTATAGCTTTGAAACCATCAGGATTTGGAAAGTATCTGTAAAGAGGAGTTGACGAAATTCCCCTCTGAGATGTGTGCAAACATGGTGACCAATTACAAGAAACATCTGACCTCTGTGCTTGCCAATAAGGGTTTCTCCACCAAGTACTAAGTCAAGTTTTGCTTGAGGATCGAATACTTATTTGACTCAATTAAATACAAATTAATTTATAACCTTTCTTTAAAGTTTTTTCTGGATTTTTATTGATATTCTGTTTCACAGTGTTAAAATAAACCCACCATAATAATTTTAGACCGTTCACTTCTTTGTAAAAATGCAAACTTACAAAATAAGCAGGGGATCAAATAATTTTTTTCCCCTACTGTGTATTTCTTCTATACATTTTTATTGTCGAATAAGTTTTATTGAAAGACAGATGTTGACTATGGATTGCAATTCATTAACAAATGATGCATTAACCCATAGAGTTTCCATCAAGGTAACAGAAAAAATAATTCCAAATTTTGTCAAACTGCTCAAATGTGCCTTTTAAACAGTGCCTAATTTGTTCCAAATGTAAAGTAGAAATCATCTCTCCAAGCAATAGCTTACATGTAAGAGCCTCCTTTTCTTCCAGAATAACAGTAATAACTTCTTGGCTGTCGTTAAACTGCATGCAAGCATTTTGTGTTGGGCTCCTGATAGTCAATGCGTACTTTCAGAGAATCCCAGAAAGAGAAGTGCCAGATCTGGCTGTAATTTCACCCTAAAATGCACAATCATCCCAATTCCCCACCGAACGAGCCAAGATTGAGTTCTTAATTTCTCTCCTGTCTGGGGAGGCTCTCTCTTGGTCCTGACAGGGGACAATTTTGGCTTTTTTACCAGTTTCACCAGGCAATTCACAGGGATGTTTGGGATGATAGCAGCGGACCTCCACTTCACTTGGCTACCCCTTGCCCTTGATGTCCTTGGCCTTTGAGCTCCTCTAGGAAGCCACAAACTTTTCCAAGATAGATCTCTGCAACGCCTACCGCCTCATATGCATGCAGAAGGGGGACGAGTGGAAGACGGCCTTTAACAATGCCGCAGGCCATTATGAGTACCTGGTCATGCAGTTTGGACTCACTAATGCTCCAGCAGTCTTCCAGGCCCTGATCATTGATGTTCTTCAGGACATGCTCCATCTCTATGTGTTCGTCTACCTGCATAACATATTAATCTACTCCTGTTCTCTGAATGAAAACTGCTGCCATGTATGTGCTGTGCTCACCCGTCTACTTCAGAGCCAGTTGTGTGTTAAGTCGCTGCCCCCTACACTGACTCACCTCCACTTGTCAGCCATTCTCTTGGAATCCTGAGGCGGAACAGGTCTTTCTGAACATAGAAAAATAAAAAAAGTAAAAAAAATAATAAAATAAATAAATAAATAAAAAAGGTGAAACAGAGACATTTGTTTGAAGAAAATTGTATAACAGGGTGTGGATGTGAAATGATGTTTTATTTAAACAATGTATATGATCTCCTGGAATTTGACAATTGTTTTTATATGTTTAGAAATTCAAGCTAGTTGACAATTTACTTTTAGAAAAGTGTAACATGTTCACTGTTCCCATTAGATTCAGATGTTTATCATTGAATGTAGTAGTTAATGATGGGAACTTCAGTAATCACTAATAGAGGCTCCTGAGGGTTAGGGGTTAGGGTTAGTTCCCTGCAATCACACTGCCCCATGCCCAGGAGAGTAATAGAGAACAGAACAGAATGGCCATATTGTGCTGGTTAAATAATACTCTGTGGGCACCAAGATCTTTTTTTATAGCGAATAAACTGAGTTTAATTTAATTTTAAAACATTTTTTGGAAAAAGATGTAAATTAGGGGCAGTCAGTGTTTCTAGACTCGTCTCCTTTTTCCAATGTCTTTTGGAGCTATTTGTAAGACTTATATGCGTTTTTTGAGACACAGATTGGATATAGCACAAAATGACTATGCTTTTCTTAAATAATAAACAACAGACGTAAAGAAAGACAAGGTGTAAAGTAACAGCAGCCCATTGACCATGCTTCAATATAACATGCTTCTAGAATGGTTAAACAGAATGTCCTCATCTGTTTAAAAACAACATAAATTCTCACACTCAGTCTTTTTCACTACTACTATGAGGAACCGTATCCTATACGGATTATTAAAGGAGTTATCTGAGGAGATTGGAAAAGCCTCCTGAGATCATGATTTTTCTATATTTAGTGAATCTGTGGAAAGATCACATTCTCCTGAATCCAGCTGTGTGTCCTTAAAGAGTGACCAGTCACTGCCAATTCCTCTCAACTTTAACAATGGAACACCTTCAACAGAAAGGTGCAGTATTTCTTTCTCTTCCTCATATCTAATGTAGGATTAATCAGAATGAAAATAGATTGTGAGATAAGAAACCTGCATCTTCACTGTGTGCACAGAGGTTCAATGTTCTCCTTATGCACAAAATGAGTTAATGCTTTACTTACAAGTTAAAACCAGACTTAATTCATTTAAGATGCTTTAATTTAAACATGCTTCTAGAATGATAGTAAACACACAAACACTTGAGAAAGCAGAAATGATTGTGTTCTCGATATGACTCTAAAAGGATTTTATGGATAATAGAGTAAATTTCTAGGGAATGTTGATGGAAGCCTTCATGTGTGTATGTGCCTCTTCACCATGGCAGCAAATGCATTATTATTATGATATGATTTACAGTTGACTGGAAATTTATGGTGTAGTTTCCTTTGGCATGTCTTTGTCGGTTTGTGCTCGTTTTCGGGGACTTTGATCGGAAATAAGGAGCCATATATGTCTTGGCTTTAGGAAGCAAGTGCTGCTAATCGTTTCTTAGTCATTACAACTCGACATGGAAAAGGTCTACACCCAATACACAACATTAAATGTCAAGTCTGCTGGATTAGTTGTGACGACTGTGACCACTGACCGTGTAGCTAAAACATCATCATGTTCAGTGGATTCGAGAAAAGTTCAGTCACCCCATTGTCCCTCTGTGTGTCTTTTAAATGACAGATTAGTGCCAGTTTTATTCAACAGTACAGGTAGAAGATCCTCTGTAGAAACATGCTCCTTGTTTTTCTTTGCCTCAGCTGGAACCTAGAAATTCCTCTCAGAGTTGGTGTTCAGTGCTGAATGTTAAATGAAACGTTGGCTGCTTTATTGTTAACTGTTCAAAATGCAGAAATGAATGGTTTTGTAGAAACGGCTCATATAACTTAATCTGAAGGTCTGTAACAGTCCTGCATGTAGAAAAACTCTTCCTCATCTGGTCAAATATAACAAATTCTCATATTCAGTCCTTTTTCATCACCACACTGAGGAACCGTATCTTATAAGGATTATTAAAGGAGTTATCTGAGGAGATTGGAAAAGCCTCCTGAGATCATGATTTTTTTTATAAATAAATGACTACAACACATTTCTCTGTACTATTTAGTGAATCTGTGGAAAGATCACATTCTCCTGAATCCAGCTGTGTGTCCTTAAAGAGTGACCGGTCAATGCCAATTCCTCTCAACTTTAAAGATGGAACACCTTCAACAGAAAGGTGCAGTATTTCTTTTTCTTTCTCATATCTAATGTAGGATTTATCAGAAAGAATATAGAGTGTGAGATAAGAAATCTGCATCTTCACTGTGTGCACAGAGGTTCAATGTTCTCCTTATGTTAAGAGATATGTAGGCTGATCAACATTTCAAATTGTATGTAGTTTGTGAGATTGTACCCTGTAATGTGTAGGCACCTTGTCCAGGGTGTCCTTCAACTCATGCACAGAGTTTCTGGGATAGGAGAGACTTTAGGCTCCCCTGAGACCCAGTGTAGGATGAGTGCTATAGAAGTTGGATGGAGGGATGGAGTTATTAACACAAACACTGATAAATGAAAAAGGGGGAACAAAGAAACAGAGACATTTGGTTGAAGAAAAATGAATAACAGGGTGTGGATGTGAAATTATGTTTTATTTAAAAAGTATTCATTTGTATTCTCCAAGAACTTTACAATTATTTCTATACGCAAATTTTTCTTTTGAGTTATGAATGTTGAGATTCTAGATTTTTGACCGATTTACTCACTTAGATAAGTTTAACATGCTCACTGCTCCTGTTAGTTCCAGATGTTTATCACTAAATCCTAATGATAATAATGGAAACTGCAGTAATTCATAATAGAGGCTCATTAGAGCAGGGATCACACTGCCCCATGCTCAGGGGAGGAACAGAGGACAGAACAGAATGGCCATATTGTGCTGGTTAAATAATGACTCATATACAGGGCCATGTACCGTAAAATCTTGGATGAATATTGGCCTGAGCCAGAACACTGAAGATGGGTCATGAGTGAGTTTTCCAGCATGGCAATGATACAAATCATTTGTCAAAAGGCAACAAAGGGGTGGCTCAAGAAGAAGCACATTAAGATCAAGGAGTGGCCTAGCCAGTTATAGCTTTGAAACCATCAGGATTTGGAGAGTATCTGTAAAGAGGTGTTGACGAAAATCCCCCTGAGATGTGTGCAAACATGGTGACCAATTACAAGAAACATCTGACCTCTGTGCTTGCCAATAAGGGTTTCTCCACCAAGTACTAAGTCAAGTTTTGCTTGAGGATCAAATACTTATTTGACTCGATCAAATACAAATTAATTTATAACCTTTCTTTAAAGTTTTTTCTGGATTTTTGTTGATATTCTGTTTCACAGTGTTAAAATAAACCCACAATAATAATTTTAGACCGTTCACTTCTTTGTAAAAATGCAAACTTACAAAATAAGATCAAATAATTTTTTCCCCCATTGTTTATTTCTTCTATACATTTTTTTTGTCAAATAAGTTTTATTGAAAGACAGATGTTGACTATGGATTGCAATTTTACATATTCCAACTCCACAACATATATAAAGAACACAATCAAAACCAGAAAAGAAAAAAACATCACACAACATCCCTTACAATACCTGTATACATTTCATTGTAATGTATGCTGGTCAAAAATATGAAAACATCACATTAACAAATGATGCATTAACCCATATTTTCCATCAAGTTAACAGAAAAAAAGAATTCCAAATTTTGTCAAACTGCTCAAATTTGCCTTTCAAACAGTGCCTAATTTTTTCCAAATGTAAAGTAGAAATCATCTCTCCAAGCAATAGCTTACATGTAAGAGCCTCCTTTTCTTCCAGAATAACAGTAATAACTTCTTGGCTGTCGTTAAACTGCATGCAAGCATTTTGTGTTGGGCTCCTGATAGTCAATACTTTCAGAGAATCCCAGAAAGAGAAGTGCCAAATCTGGCTGTAATTGCACCCTAAAATGCACATAAAAAATTCCCAATCATCCCATTTCCCCACCGAACGAGCCAAGATTAAGTTCTTAATTTCCCTCCTGTCTGGTGAGGCTCTCTCTTGGTCCTGACTGGGGATATGGAGCATGGCCAGGGGCCATTTTGGCTTGTTTACCAGTTTCACCAGGCAATTCACAGGGATGTTTGGGATGATAGCGGCAACCTCCACTTCAGCCCCCACGGTTCTGTGAAGGCCCCGGACCGGATTACTGACATCAGGAGGTGCCAACCCAAGCTCTAGTCTCCAAGCCCCACGGAAGCACACCTCCCAGCCTCCAAGTTTCACTCTGGCATCACCCAGCAGTCTCTTCTCATTGGGGGTGGTGCTCAGTTTGTGAGTCCCGCTGGGGGTATAACTTCACCGGAGACATTTGCCAGGCCGCAAGGGGGCTCTGATCAAGAGTTCTGCTGAGGGCACCGATCTGCTCCGCTCCACTCCAGAGTTGGCAGTCCCAAGTCTCTCCGAACGTGCTGTTATGCTTTAAGATCCCCTGGTAAGCACCATTGCGCTTTAAGGTCCCTCTGAAGGTGACGTGGCAGTTCCAAGTCTCTCCCAAGGCACCGTCACGCTTTAAGTCCTCCCCGAAGGCGACGCCGAGCTTTCAAGTTCCTCCGAAAGACATGTCGGTCACAATCCCTCCAAAAGTAAAGTCGCGGTCCCAAATTCCTCAGAAGGCACCGTCGCACTGCAAAGTTCCTCTGAAGGCAACGTTGCGGTCCAAAACCTTTCCCGAAGGCGACGTCGTGGTTAAAAACCTCTCCGAAGGCGAGGTCGCGCTCCAAGGTGTCCCGGAAAGCGCCGTCACACGCCGAAATCCCTCCGAAGATGACGCCGTGGGCCAAAGTCCCTCAGAGAGCGCCGTTACACCTCCAAGGCTCCTTCAAAGGCGCTATAGCGCTCCTAAGTTCTCCTGCTGCCATGCTATTGCGCCTTGACAGGCTATACCTGATATCTCTATCCTCAATTTCCCCTTCCATTGCCTTTTAATATGATCTAGGGATGGGTAGGTGGTTATTTGAATGGTCTCATATATAATGGACATCATACCCCTTTGAAAATGGTCCATATTTAGCAACTTATAAAACCGCATTTATACAGCCCCCTTCTGACTGGTTCAAGGAAGAAGAGAAGTTTTTTTAATGAAGCTACGGACCTGTAAATACCTAAAATGTTTGCCCGGGGGATCCTTAAAGTCCGTTTTTAGGGAAATCTATAAGGGAAGTCAAGTTTTTACCAAGGATTTAACAAGATGGGGCAGAAGGCAACGCTTGTTTACTATTGAAGTGAAGTCTGAACTGTGACTATATTCTGAGTGATCCACAGATAATTGGGTTATTCATAGAATAATGTTTGCTCACTGGGATTGGAGCACAATAGTCTAGTGCATAATATTACCACAACCCTTACCACAACGTCTTTGGTAAATATAAATAATGTATTTTGCAATTGTGCATCATGGGAGATTAACAATAAATTAAATGTCATGCAGAAACTAAAGTTTACCTTGCTAATTTTAAAGCTAACACAGAAGGGAACTATTCCTGGTCCCAATGACACTGCAACAAACACTGGTCAAACTTTTTATGTTTTAAAAGCCGCTTATTTGGAAGCATAATTTTGAATTTGTTACAGTAGCATACTCTATAAGATCTGTCATGTTTCATAATTAGCCTAATATTATATAAGCTACAACTTTTTCTTGTAGTTGAAACAAACAGTAAACAGTGTTTAGTTAAACAGTGTGTGTTTATATCTGTTGGAGATCCTACCCTGAAACAGATAAATAGGGGTTCTTCAACATTCTTTAAGCCTGTGGATTAGTAGTTTGCTAAAACCCAACACAGTCACTGGGTCTAACCTGACTACTCCACTGTAAATAGTCTGGTCACTTCGCTGTCTATGAACAGAAGTTGTTTCTATACGCAGTTTTTGTTTAGCACACATGCACAGAGGGTAATCCTGCATAGATATCACACACTAAAGGTATTGCATCTTGAACACACAATCTATGACAGCAAATATTTGAGACAGTCAGAGTTCATTAGGGTCTGAGAGTTTTGATGCATATTTACATTTGGGGACTAAATATGGAATGGAAAATAAAGTAACTTAAAAGACATTTCTCTGTACTCTTTAGAGGAACTGAGGGAAGACCAGATGCTCCTGTATGCAGTGGAGAACCCTGTAAAAGTGAGCAGTCAACAGATAGAACAGCTTCTCAGAAAAGGTATCACTGTTGCTTTATCTTGATGATAATACAATTAAATGTTCAATTCAATGCAAAGTAAAGATTTGGACTGTGTGGTTGAATGTAAAGCACACCCTGCAGCCAGTTCTGCTCTCTGGTGTCTCTGGTATCACCATCCTTCATGCTGTAAAGCAATCGAGGAAGTTTTGGGAAAAGGGAGGCTTATTATTTTGTCTATAGACATATAGAAATTTTGGTTTAGGATTAGAAGGTTGGATGTCTATTTTTGGTGCAGTGACGACTGTATTTAAGTTAAAAAGAATAAATGAACATGAAGACCAGCAAGCCATTAGAAGCTGAATTATAAAAAACTTGATTTGAAAAGAAAAAAAAAAAGGATTTTTATAAGCATTGGGCAGAGACAATAGAACTATTTGTAATGTCCTGAAAATAAAAGAAGAAGCCACTGTTGTAATAGTATACAGACATTGAACAATTTGGTCAAAGGAAAACCCAGCAAGTTATTACATAAACACTGTGTGAGCTTTGAAGAAAAAATACAATCAAAAGTCAGTGATGGAAGCAACCACCTCTACAGAGCGGGGTAAAGATTTCACAATCCACTGTTTGAGAAAGATTTTAAGAGCAGAAATATAAAGGTCACACCTGGAAGATGCAAACCTTTCATCAGCAGTAAGAATCAGAAGAACAGATTGAAAAATACAAATAATAGAGATAAGCCACAGCTGTGGAACCAAGATTAACCTCTATCAATGTGCTAGAAAGGCTAAAGTGTGGAGTAATAATAATCTGTTCATGATCCAGAACTTACAAGTATAGCATTACACCACTATTGACTTTAATATACTTTAAGACTGCATATGCCATTCATTTTGCTCACCTAAAATTGTTATAAGTGGTTGTGTGGCACTGTCTGGAACTGAAAGCTGAAGTTCTGATATATCTCCTCATATTCATCCCAGCAAATAAATTCAAAACAATAGACTTGTCTTTAGTTTTCCAGTACTTTCAGAGGGACTGCAGTTTTCTGACAAACCTCCTTTGTGAAATGTAAAATAACATATTTGAGGATATAATGAAATCTGTAGATAGTTGAAAAGTTGAAAAAAAAAAACAAGTTGAATGTAGTTGTAATGAATAATAATAGAAAAACAGCTGCATATTAGTAAAGAAAGTAATAAATAAACAGACCACTTCTCAGATATAAACATTGCTGACTAACAATTATCCCATAATGCTAAAAGTGTATTTTCATTCCCTTTAGACGGAATTCCCAATCAGCTGGACTGCCAAATCTTCCAGTTATCCCTGAGGGTATAAGGTATATATATTTTTCTTATTTCATTTTTCATATTTTAAGTGTCTGTGAGTATAAATGCATATTTACATTTAGGGTCTTAATGTGGAAGAGGATGTTAAAAAAGCCCATTTTAAAAGACATTTCTAACTAACATTATATTTTAGTTTTTTATGTTATTTGCACAATTTATAACCAGTGTTATAACCAGTATCTGCAGCATCTCTCATTATTGGCTGGACTTGATGAGCATTTCTTTCATATCATAAAACCAAGCTGCTCCTCCAACAGTGCAATAAGTGAGATTCTGTTACTCAGCTGAGCACACAGCAGAATCTCTGTAGATAAGCGTTTAAAAAAGTGGATATGGTTGAAAGATCTGCATAAATGTAGTTGTAATAATAATCATAATTATAATAATAATAATAAAAGAAAATGCATGTATGTTAAAGAAGAAAGCAACGTTTTAATGAACAGACCACTTTCAGACAAAAAGATGTGTGTGTGTGTGTGTGTGTGTGTGTGTGTGTGTGTGTGTGTGTGTGTGTGTGTGTGTGCGTGTGTGTGTGTGTGTGTATTTCTTTTCCATTTTGGTATTTATTGATTAAGTTTATGTTACTGAATTTTGCAGAGATGTTCCAAAGAAAGAAGCTTCTCTAAAACATTCCAAATTAGAAAAGAACATTACAGACTTCCTCTACAACATCTTCACAGTAAGATTCAGACCCATAGAATGTCCACACATTTGAAAAACTGTATTCATTGAAAATGTACTTAAAGTAACTGCTTTCTGCTTTGCTTGACTTTGTGCATTAGTATATTTCATTTATTTGTGGTGAAGTTAATTTTCTCACATTTTTGACATGCATTTAAAACAAGCAGCACCACAAACAGCATACTGTTTGGACAGTTTCTCCTTCTAAAAGAAATTTAAGGAATTTTTTTATTATATTTAGAAGAATTAGATGTGCTTTCCTATTGTTTTTAGGTCCCTGAGTTTGTAAATGATTGGCAAAATGAGTTTGAAATTTGCTCCATAACCCTGAATAAAGCCTTGATAGTTACCTTGTATACAGTAAATGTGTAGCACTTGTGTCTTATACAATCTTCAAAGATCAAATTCTACAAGATTTTACTCTTTTACTATCTTTTTTCACATCTCTACTTAGTCTTTATTTACTGCTTTATTCTGTATTTAATTATTTCTCTTTTGTGTGTGTTTTTAAAGGATCTTGAGAATAAAATGATTGTGTTTATAAAACATGAGCTGGAGATGTTTAAGAAACTCCTCAGAAAAGAAAACACAAAATATTACGGAGATGTGAGAGATGATCTGTGGAGTGTTAAAGAAGCAGCTCTTGATATGGCATTGTACTTTCTGAAGTTGATGGATCACAGTGACCTCGCTGATGCACTCATAGGTAAGAGATCAGTAGAAGACAGTATTTAATGGTTGCTACTTAAATGCACAATATACAAACATTTATCAATAGTTGGTTGAAAACTACCATCCACACTTTCTCTGTTTAATTAAAATATTGATATCTGTAGTGATGCCCTGTCTACAGTGGTTTATAGTGATTTTGTTTGTGTTTTACTTCTGTTTATTTATACTTCTATATTTAGATGCACTAATAGGATTTCAGCAGCGTGCACTCAAATCAAACCTGTGTAAGAAATATCAACACGTATGGGAAGGAATTGCAAAGCAGGGAGAATCCAACATTCTTAACAAGATCTACACAGATCTGTACATCACTGCTGGTGGAGTTAAACAAATGAATGAACAACATGAGGTGGGACAAATTGAAAGAAAAAAAACGAGTGTAAAAACTGAAAAAATTCAAATGGATCAAGAGGAACAAATCGAGTGCAAGAACATGTTTGAATCTCTACCTGAAGACAAACCCATCAGAACCGTGCTGACACAGGGGGTCGCTGGCATCGGAAAATCTATCTGTGTGCAGAAGTTTGTTCTAGACTGGGCTGAAGGGAACGAATATCAGGACATCAAGTTCATATTTTCACTTCCTTTCAGAGAACTGAACCTGAAAGACAAGGACAAACTCAGTTTGAAGGAAATCATCTATCATTTTTGTCCAGAAGTAAAAGGAATGAGATTCACAGATAAGTATAAAATGTTGTTCATCTTTGATGGCCTGGATGAGTGCAGACTTCCTCTTGCTTTCTATGAAAATGAGAAGTGGACTGATGTATCAACACCAACCTCAGTGGACACTATAATGACAAACCTCATTGCAGGAAATCTGCTTCCTTCTGCTCTGATCTGGATAACCACTCGACCAGCAGCAGCTGCTAAGATCCCTGCTGAACATGTGGACCGGGTCACAGAGGTGCGTGGCTTCAATGATGATCAAAAGGTGGAGTACTTCAGAAAGAAAATCACTAATGAGGGTCTGGCCAACAGAATCATTGAACGTATTAAAGCATCAAGAAGCCTCTTCATCATGTGTCATATTCCAGTCTTCTGTTGGATTTCAGCCACAGTTTTGGAGGGGATTTTGGAGACAGCAGATAGTGAAGACATTCCACAGGCTGAGACTACAGAGGTTCAGACCCCACAGACTCTGACGGACATGTACACATGTTTTCTGATCTTTCAGACTGTACAGGGGGAAAAGAAATACAGTAGAAAAAATGCCTCAGACATTCCGTGGGATAAAAAGGGAATTCTTTCACTGGGAAATCTCGCATTTAGTCATCTGGAAAAGAACAACTTGATTTTCTATGCACAAGATCTAGAAGCCTGTGGAATCGACCCCGATAACATAAAGGTGTATTCAGGAGTGTGCACTCAGGAGACGGGCAGATTTCTAGGCACAGTTTTCAGCTTTGTGCATCTCAGCATTCAGGAGTTCGTTGCTGCTTTATTTACGTATGTAAGTGTCAGGAATGACAAGAAGAATGTTTTTGATGGACCAGAAGAGAAAGAATTACAAGTTATTGATTTGCTCAAGACTACAGTAGACAAGGCTTTGGAGAGTGAAAATGGTCACTTGGATCTTTTCCTCCGCTTCCTTCTGGGTCTCTCATTAGAGTCTAATCAGAAGCTCATTCGAGGTCTGCTGACACACACAGGAAGCAGCTCTGACTGCCAAAAGGACATTGTTCAGTACATCAAGTCCAAGTTTGAACAAAATCCATCTGCAGAGAGATCAATTAATCTGTTCTACTGTCTAAAGGAGTTAAATGATGATTCACTAGTGAAGGAGATCCAAAGCTACATGAACTCAGGAGGTCTCTCTGAAGCTGAACTCTCACCTGCTCAGTGGTCTGCTCTGGTCTTTGTGTTGCTGACATCAGAGGAGGAATTGGAAGTGTTTGAGCTCCAGAAGTTCATTAGATCAGATGAATGCTTTAAGAGACTGCTGCCAGTAGTCAAGGAAGCCACAAAAGCTCTGTAAGTAAAACCCATTTCTCCTACTAAAGTTTGGCCATAAATATAATGATGGCAGGAAACAGATATCATTTGGCATAAATACTATGAACTTGAATCGATGAGCCATGTGTGTTCCTTCTGTCTTTAAACTGCAGTCAAATGAATGGTTGTCTAGTACAGAATTCAGTGAACACCAGAGTAGCAGATGCTTACATGCATTTAAACAACTCATTCCAAAACCATGGAGAGTAACATGGAGTTGCCTCCATATTGGTGCTGTAATGGTGTGGAAGCCCTGTGTGGGAGGGTCTGGAGAAAGACTCTGTGAGACAGACAGGATGTTAACAGTGCAGGCACTCATCATCATTTTCAAGCTTTAGCTCAAGCTTCAGTAAGTTCGGCACACTTCAGTGCTCCTCTGCTTTCTCTGTCTCTCTGGTTGGCCGGCTCTGATTATTCTGATTACCTGCCAGTTCACCCTCCTCCTCCTCTCCATCCACAGCTGATACTCAGCCCTGTCCCTACTGCCACAAACAGCTAAAGAGCTTGGAACTAGTCAGTGAGAGGTGCAAAGACAGATCATTTTTAATCATGGTTTAATTCTCCTTTCAGGCTCAGTGAGTGTAACCTGACAGAGGGAAGCTGCTCAGCTTTTCACCCCGTTTTAAGCTCAGACTCTTCCAATCTGACTGAGGTGGATCTGAGCAGGAATCCTCTGGAGAACGCCGGAGTGGAGCAGCTTTGTGCTGGACTGAAGAGTCCAAAATGTAAACTGGAGAAACTGAGGTCAGTTCATCTCTCGTATTCAGTAGACTTCACCAGAACGTTCATTTACTGTGCCACATGGAAGCTTGTGAACTCTTTATCCAACATGAGATACAGTATCTCTTATGTCAGATAAAATATGTGAACCTTTAAAACTGAGTTCACTTGAAGGGTACTTAAGTCAGGTGTTGTGATTAATTACAAATATAAACTTGAGTCTTAACTTTCAAAGTTCAGTCTTCACTGTACAGGTTTATATAAATGCTATGCTGTAAATAAAGAACATGTTTGAGGACCTCAGAAAGAGTTATTGATTCCCATTGATGTTTTTAAAGTGAAAGAATTGTAAAAGAGTAGTTTATAAAACGCTGGAGTTTGGCTGAAGTTATTATGTAAATCTTTGCTTATGTGATTTTTATGTGACAATGATGTTTAATAATGATATTTTTGCTCAAAGTATAAATATAAAACAATAATATATCTTCATCATTTATATAATTATCTAGTTTTGTGACAAAATCTGGTTGTGTTTAAGTCAAATTTATGCAGCGTTAGAAAATTGTAAAAAGTACACACACATATAATTAAACACAGTATGAAATGTTTAGGAAATAGATTTTCAGGTTAATGTTTATATACAACCAGCTCAATTAAATAAACACGTAAAATTTATTTTATTCTGATAGGAAGCCATAATACAAATCAAACAATGGAATAAATATATAAATGCCATACTGATGCTGTCAATATCAAACGATGAAATAAAGTCATAATTGTAGGAAATGATACTAAAGTTGAATCACATTGATGTGGTGCGATTTCATGGTGTGATTTTCACCTTTAAATTACATAAGGCTTTTGTCGATTAGTCTTTCAGACTGCAGTATGACAGAGGAAGGATACACTGCTCTGGCTGAAGCTCTGAAATCAAACCCTACATCCAAACTGCTGGAGCTGGATCTCAGAGGGAACGACCCTGGAGCATCAGGAGTGAAGCTTCTCACTAAGTTAAATCTGGATCCAAAATTTAAACTGAGGTGAACATTATATAGTGAGCTTAATTACTTCAGTACACTTTAATGCTGACAAAACTCTAAACAAATATGATTAAATCTAAATCTATAGTATGCTAATAATTGTAGTAAAAGTATGAATGTAATTATTGTTCACTCACTGCAGGCTGTTGAAAAGTGAGGATGCAGAAAAGGCCTGTGATTTTCTGAATGAGATTGTTGGTAAAAACCCTTTACTACAAAAAGAACTGGATCTGAGTGGAAAAGTATTAAAAGACTCAGAGGTGAAGCAGATCTCTGCTCTACTGAAGGATTTACACTGCAGACCTGAGAGACTCACGTGTGTACTATAATCTTATTTTATCAAAATGATGCTTGCAGCTACATTATTCTTCAGTTCATTTTCTCTTGTTCATCTTTAGGCTGAAGAACAGTGGAATTACAGAGGAACACTGTTCTGTTCTGACTTCATCATTCCACTCAAATCCTGAACATATAAAGGAATTAGATATGAGTGAGAATAAACTCAGAAACTCTGGAGTGCAGCCGGTTTGTGATCTACTGAAACATGAGCCCTGCAAGCTGGAGATATTAAGGTGGGTCTCAGGTTCTGCTACTCAGTTTTTCAAAAGAGCTCATGGCTTTTACATGTAAATCACGAATAAGGTGCTTACATCTGGAACATCTCTTTACCTGGGTTTAGACTTTCAGACTGCAGTATAACAGAAAAAGGATACACTGCTCTGGCTGACGCTCTGAGATCAAACCCTACATCACACCTGATAGAGCTGGATCTCAGAGGGAACGACCCTGGAGCATCAGGAGTGAAGCTGCTCACTGATTTACTACAGGATCCACACTGTACACTGGAGACACTGAGGTAGGAAAATTCTATAGAAGAGAAATATTTCAAAGGAAAATTATTAAATATGTGCTAATGATATTTTTATATATAACGATATTTTTAAAGCTAAAGATTTTCAAGTAAAAATGTTTAACATTTTTCTCCTTACAGACTGGTGAAAAGTTCTGAAGCAGAGGAAGCCTGTAAAGATCTGACTAATGTTCTAAATGCAAACCCGTTACTGCAGAAGGATCTGAATCTGAGTGGAAAAATAGTAGGAGACTCTAAAGTGAAGCAGCTCTGTGCTCTACTGAAGGATTCACACTGCAGACCTGAAAAACTCACGTGTGTTACAATAGATTTTTATTAACACTGCAACTTATTAGACTGCACAGTGGTTCAACAGATTGTGTTTCCTTATAGTTCTGGGGTTCATGTGAAATTTTAATGGGATTTCTGTCCTACCTATCAACAATAGACCTATAGGAGGATGTGTTATGCTAATCACCTTGTGAGAAGTGCACCTTGGATTCAAGGTCAAGGAGTCATCAGACTTGAGGCCATAGATATCATATACTATAGTAAAGAAGGAGAAAAATTATCAGTGAAATAGACCTTGGTGGGGATTTGCACAATGTGCCTGCTAGATCTTCATGGTAAACTCAGGGGTGTATGCTGAGTTGCCAGGGAGTGTGAGTTTGGCTAAATTTCTTTGAGAACAAGGCTTAAGACTTAACTGTTAAACCCAAGCCATAAATCACTGGACCAGTGGAGGTGGGAGTTCAGTGGTTAAGACATTGGACTTATGATCGGAAGGTCACAAGTTCAAATCCCACCACCACCAAGGTGCCACTGCTGGGCCCAGTTGTAAGTCGCTCTGGATAAGGACGTCTGCCAAATGCCATAAATGTAAATGAAAGATGTTGTAGCTTAGTGTCACTTATTTTGTGGGTGGTACAGAAGGTACCTGGGTTACTACCTTTTGTGAGTCTGTCTCTGTATGAGTGCATTTAGTTGTTGGGACAATTAGACAGTGTTAAGGTTGTGTTTTGTTTACCCACTAGTTAGAGCAGACAAGGTTAGTGAGGTGTTCAAATTCTGAAGATTATATCTAACATCCTCGATATCAACAGATGATGCTGTACCCTTGGCATTATCTAAAGTAGGCAGTCATGCTTAAACATGAACACTTTGCTACTGAACATCAAGCAGATGGGATAAAATCAGCATCTCTATGTTTTAGGGCATGGTTTAGTTCTCCAAAAGATAAGCAGGTAAAGGGGCATTACATTTACCTTTATGGCAGTTTTTAAATAAGAAATGTTAATTAAAGAACTTCTAGAAGAGTTACATCTTTAGACATTGTTTAAAGACTGCTGAAAAATCACCCTGACCCTAGAGCTGCTTGGATATCAAGTGAAAGTTCATTCAACCACCTTGGTGACAGAATAGAGAAGAGTCTTAACGCAATTCTTCTTTGTACCCTGAGAGATGGTGAAATAAGTTGATCAGTAATTGAAGATGGAGGGAGTGTGATACAGTGCAGGTTGAGAAAAGTGCTGCGAGGTTGGGTGTGTGTGTGTGTGTGTGTGTGTGTGTGTGTAGGTGAGCTTCAGTGTGGGTGAGAATTAGTGCTTTAAATCTGATTCAGCAACTAAAGGAAGTCAGTGGATCATTGCAGTGGGTGGTGTGGGAAAAACTATGTAGGTTGAAAACAAGTCATGCAGCTGGTCAGAAGCATGAGGTTGAATGTCCTTCAGATGTAGACCTGCCAGAGGAGTGAACCACAGTAGTCCAGTGTTCAGATTATGAGGGACTGAACAAGTACCTGAATGGCCTGTGTGGACAATAAAATGGACGACTTTTGTAAAGGAGAAAGTCACATGAATTTGTTATAATAGCAGAATAAAAAGACAAGGACAGTTCATGGTTACTCCAAGGTTGTGAAAAGTGAGATCAGTGAGTTGTCAATTGATCACAAGATTTCGACAAGGATTTGAATCACCTGGAATTCACTGCAGTAAATTTTGGATGGATTAAGCTTCAGCTGATGAGCTGCCGTCCATGATGAAATATCTGTCAGACATCCAGAAGTCCAAGCAGAAACTACAGTTTCTATAGGCGGAAAAGGGAATAAGTTGAGTACCATCTACATGGCAGTGGAACGAAACCCATGTCAGGATCTGACCTCAGCATGTGATTGAGTATACGAGGTTGTAGCAAAAGTGTTCGAGACTAGCGCTTGTATTCCCTCGGATGTCTTAAAACTTGTCAGTAGAACTTGCTATTGATGGTGGGGCTCCTGAGGATGAATTCTTGATGCACAATGTCACCAATGTTTAAAAAGTCAATGAGCATGTACTTGGTCAAGCTGCAAACCTTCCTCGCCTTTTTCAGTCATGAAGATTATGGGCTGTTCCTCTGTGGAGACTGTTGACCTGTTACAAATCAAGTCTTGAAACTTTTTGATACCATCTCATAAATAAAATAAAAGAACAGGAGCGGACAGAGTAATAATCCTTGTGGAATTTTAGTTCATGTTCTATATTCAGGCTTTTAAGCAGAAAGCAAGCCATTGTCAAGCTGTGCCATTGATTTCAAGAGTTCTGAAGATGGACAAGTGAGTCTTCTGATTGACCCTGTTGACCTCTACAGAAAGCTCAAGGAGGATATGGACTGATGACAGATTGGCAGATCTAGCAGCCTGTAGATTCTCAGTGATGGCCAACAGAGCTGTCTTTGTGGAGTGTGTTGCTTTAAAGGCAGACTGATTGGGATCTTGAAGGCTGTTCTGTGACAGATAGATATACAATTGATTATTGACAGGATGTTCAAGAATTTTGAAAAGAGTGGAGCTCTTTTGAATGTGGTAGGAACATGACCAGAGCCATCAATAATAACGAAAGTGAAAAGGAGGACATATAATGAGATGGTCTAGAAGATTGTAAAAGGTATTGGATCCATTGGGCAGGTGGTGGAATTGCAGGACAAGTTGATTTGGAGGATCTCCTCTGTTGATAGATTAGAAAAATGTGTTTGAGAGTAAAGGAGAAACCTGAGTGTATATAGGAGTTTTCTTCTAATTACAGAAGTTGGCAAAATCTTCAGCTGTCAGAAAGAATAGAGTAGGAGGAGCTGGTGAGAAGATCTGTAAAGAAAAGATGTAGAGTTTGCCTGGATCGGGTGCAGACATTTCCAGTATTTGTTTGTAGAAGGCAGACGTTTTAGCAGAAGTTACTTAAGATGAGAATCTGGACAGGAGAGTGCAGTATGAGACCAGAGAATCTTAACGATTTGATCTCTTCCACTTTCTCTCTGCTGCACTTAACCTCAGTCTTCAATTTTATTACCTGAACACTGATTATACTACATGCTTTGTGGGATTGAACTCATTGTGAATGTGGTGAACCTTTTTCTTTTTAGACTGAATAAATGTGGTCTGATGATGGAAAGCTGTGAAGCTCTGGCTGAAGTTCTCACTTCATCTCTCTGTTTTCTAACTGAGTTGGATTTGAGTAACAACAGTCTCCAGAACCCAGGTGTCCAGCGATTATCTGAAGGACTGAAGAATCAAAGCTGTTCTCTGAAGATTTTAAGGTACAGTAACATAAACCTGTATAAGCAGTGCAACAATACCACTGATATAACTGATAAGAATCATGTAAATATAATGTAATAAATCTGATCTTTTATTATTATATAGATACTACCTAAATGTTTTCTTTTTTTAAAACCCAGTCATTAGTGTTGCACAAATCAGGTCACTCTTAGTGCCAGTCTCAAAGAGCTTCTCAATTCTAAATTATTTTCTTAGATGTTCAACCCTTATTTCTAACTTCTATCACAACACGTTGATGTTTAGACTTTCAGACTGCAGTATAACAGAGGAAGGATATGCTGCTCTGGTTGAAGCTCTGAGATCAAACCCCTCATCACACCTGATAGAGCTGGATCTCAGAGGGAACGACCCTGGAGAATCTGGAGTGATGAAGCTCACTGGTTTACAAAGATATTATTCCAAACTGAAGAGATTGAGGTGATTCTTCTATTAACATTATACATAAATATTAAACCTAAATTAATACTGCACTAAAACTGGATAAAGTTTATATTTAACTGAATTTATAGTATATTTGACTGATCTTCATTTTCTATGTGTGTTACATAAAATGGACTTTTGTAAAAGCAAAAGCAGCCAAACTGATCTTATTAATGTGAGTCTATTAGTCTCTAAACATCAAGTAGAAAAAAAGAATGTATCTTTTGCAGTTTGTTGAAAAGCCCTGCAGCACAGGAGGCCTGGACGTGGCTAAATTCAGTTTTAGGTGAAAACCCTTTACTCCTAAAAGAGCTGAATTTGAGCTTTATGGAGACAGAAGACTCCACCCTCAGAGTGAAGCAGCTCTCAGCTCTGATAGAAGACACACACTGTAAATTTACAACAATTAGGTGAGTATTTAGTTTTATTTATTTATCACCAGTCAGGTTTTAATAACAATGTTTTCTAGTGAGAATTTCCTTTAAAATGCAATAATATCTCTAAAGTATTTAAATGATTTTTTTCTCTGCTGTAGTGAAGAAACAGAAAAGTAGAAATAATCAGCATGATCATCATTTTAATAAACTCTTATAAACACTAAATCACAGCAGACAAATTGCAAAACAAATTGCAGAAAAAACTGGGATAAAACGATGATAGAAATAACCAGAACCAGTAACGAGCACTAATGACCCAAACTACAGACTGCTTTGTTTCACATGATAATAAAAAGGTTTGACTTTTACAGAGTGTCTGCAGAATGAAGGTTGTACCTGTAGCTCTGCTAACACAATGTTTCCTATTTAGACTGAATCAGTGTAATGTGAGTGAGGAGAGCTGTTCAGCTTTAGCCACAGCTCTCCAATTAAAGTCCTGTTGTGTGAGAGAACTGGAGCTGAGCAACAACAGCCTGCAGGATTCAGGAGTCACTCAGCTTTCTGCTGGACTCAAACACCGTCACTGTAAACTACAGGTTCTGAGGTGAGTGCGTTCCTCAGGGATTAATGAAGAGCTGAAACAAAGACTCAGATTAAAAATGAATTTCTGTTTAGGCTTAACACATGTGATTTAATGGAGGGAAGTGGTTCAGCTCTGGCTGAAGTTTTTAAGTCGGAGTTTTCACAGCTGAGAGAACTGGAGCTGAGCAACAACAGCCTGCAGGATTCAGGAGTCACTCAGCTTTCTGCTGGACTCAAACACCGTCACTGTAAACTACAGGTTCTGAAGTGAGTTTCTTTCTTTCAGAAATATTTATTGGCGTCAGATTTGTGATTTGGAATTTTGGTATATACCACAATAATTGTGCTGAGTTGGCAATTTATTGTTGGTCTTCTTTCCTCTGATTTCATGTTTAGGTTTAATAAATGTGATCTAACTGATGGAAGCTGTTCAGCTCTGGCTGAAGTGCTCAGCTCTGAAGTTTCCCAGCTGAGAGAACTGGAGCTGAGCAACAACAACCTGCAGGATTCAGGAGTCACTCAGCTTTCTGCTGGACTGAAGAATCCACAGTCTCAACTCACAATAATGAGGTGAAGAAACATCAGAAACGATGCCTAATCCTTCAATTAGTCTACATTTATTTAAAAGCAATAATTACACATTCATTAATATTGAATTTACTGGTGTAAAGGACTGTAGAGAAATAATAATCTCCACAGTTACACAAAATCTGACTAAAACACAATTTGAGTTTTTTAAATGACATATTGTAAAATTTGTGGTAAAATCTTGTATTTTTATTTAATAAATGAGAAGAAATCTGATTACTGTTTTTTCTTTTTGTCCTGCAGACTGTGTAACTGCAGTGTATCAGCTGAAGGTTGTGCTGCTTTGGCTAAAGCTCTGGAAGAGAATCGCTCACGTCTCACAGAGCTGCACCTGAGCGGGAATAACGCAGGAGACTCAGGAATAAAACACATCTCTAATCTACTACAGAATCCACACTGTGTCCTGGAAAAACTCATGTACATCATTTCATTAATCACGATTATTAAAATGTGCTGAATGATATAATTTTACAGAACCACTTATGTGCAGCTGTTAGAATTATATGGTGAAATAAACGTAAATTATATGAGAAAAGAAAAAATGCAGACTTCTGATAAAGTGTGTGGTGGGTAGTGATGTTCTCTGCATGCGGTCTCTCATAGGAAATGTTATTTTTAACCTGTGAAAGTTTTTCTCAGATTCAGATATAAAATAAATTAAAATTAAACTTTCACTTTTATTCTTCTTTAGAGTAAATGATAATAATATAAGAGAGGAAGGATACACTGCTCTGGCTGAAGCTCTGAGATCATCACACCTGATAGAGCTGGATCTCAGAGGGAACGACCCTGGAGAATCAGGAGTGAAGCTGCTCACTGATTTACTACAGGATCCACACTGTACACTGGAGACACTGAGGTGAAAGAATAAACACAGTGAAGTTATTAAAAGGGAACAGTTGATCTCCTGCCACCTGGACGTTACTTTAGAGCACAGATGGTGTATAAGACTGAAGAGCAGGAACTTAATTAGGAAACTTGTTTTTTAGCATTTGAGTAGAAAAT
>NC_139583.1:1180423-1219280 GCF_946808225.1 Silurus aristotelis | reverse complement strand
TCAAATTGTGTTTTAGTCAGATTTTGTGTAACTGTGGAGATTATTATTTCTCTACAGTCCTTTACACCAGTAAATTCAATATTAATGAATGTGTAATTATTGCTTTTAAATAAATGTAGACTAATTAAAGGATTAGGCATCGTTTCTGATGTTTCTTCACCTCATTATTGTGAGTTGAGACTGTGGATTCTTCAGTCCAGCAGAAAGCTGAGTGACTCCTGAATCCTGCAGGTTGTTGTTGCTCAGCTCCAGTTCTCTCAGCTGGGAAACTTCAGAGCTGAGCACTTCAGCCAGAGCTGAACAGCTTCCATCAGTTAGATCACATTTATTAAACCTAAACATGAAATCAGAGGAAAGAAGACCAACAATAAATTGCCAACTCAGCACAATTATTGTGGTATATACCAAAATTCCAAATCACAAATCTGACGCCAATAAATATTTCTGAAAGAAAGAAACTCACTTCAGAACCTGTAGTTTACAGTGACGGTGTTTGAGTCCAGCAGAAAGCTGAGTGACTCCTGAATCCTGCAGGCTGTTGTTGCTCAGCTCCAGTTCTCTCAGCTGTGAAAACTCCGACTTAAAAACTTCAGCCAGAGCTGAACCACTTCCCTCCATTAAATCACATGTGTTAAGCCTAAACAGAAATTCATTTTTAATCTGAGTCTTTGTTTCAGCTCTTCATTAATCCCTGAGGAACGCACTCACCTCAGAACCTGTAGTTTACAGTGACGGTGTTTGAGTCCAGCAGAAAGCTGAGTGACTCCTGAATCCTGCAGGCTGTTGTTGCTCAGCTCCAGTTCTCTCACACAACAGGACTTTAATTGGAGAGCTGTGGCTAAAGCTGAACAGCTCTCCTCACTCACATTACACTGATTCAGTCTAAATAGGAAACATTGTGTTAGCAGAGCTACAGGTACAACCTTCATTCTGCAGACACTCTGTAAAAGTCAAACCTTTTTATTATCATGTGAAACAAAGCAGTCTGTAGTTTGGGTCATTAGTGCTCGTTACTGGTTCTGGTTATTTCTATCATCGTTTTATCCCAGTTTTTTCTGCAATTTGTTTTGCAATTTGTCTGCTGTGATTTAGTGTTTATAAGAGTTTATTAAAATGATGATCATGCTGATTATTTCTACTTTTCTGTTTCTTCACTACAGCAGAGAAAAAAATCATTTAAATACTTTAGAGATATTATTGCATTTTAAAGGAAATTCTCACTAGAAAACATTGTTATTAAAACCTGACTGGTGATAAATAAATAAAACTAAATACTCACCTAATTGTTGTAAATTTACAGTGTGTGTCTTCTATCAGAGCTGAGAGCTGCTTCACTCTGAGGGTGGAGTCTTCTGTCTCCATAAAGCTCAAATTCAGCTCTTTTAGGAGTAAAGGGTTTTCACCTAAAACTGAATTTAGCCACGTCCAGGCCTCCTGTGCTGCAGGGCTTTTCAACAAACTGCAAAAGATACATTCTTTTTTTCTACTTGATGTTTAGAGACTAATAGACTCACATTAATAAGATCAGTTTGGCTGCTTTTGCTTTTACAAAAGTCCATTTTATGTAACACACATAGAAAATGAAGATCAGTCAAATATACTATAAATTCAGTTAAATATAAACTTTATCCAGTTTTAGTGCAGTATTAATTTAGGTTTAATATTTATGTATAATGTTAATAGAAGAATCACCTCAATCTCTTCAGTTTGGAATAATATCTTTGTAAACCAGTGAGCTTCATCACTCCAGATTCTCCAGGGTCGTTCCCTCTGAGATCCAGCTCTATCAGGTGTGATGAGGGGTTTGATCTCAGAGCTTCAACCAGAGCAGCGTATCCTTCCTCTGTTATACTGCAGTCTGAAAGTCTAAACATCAACGTGTTGTGATAGAAGTTAGAAATAAGGGTTGAACATCTAAGAAAATAATTTAGAATTGAGAAGCTCTTTGAGACTGGCACTAAGAGTGACCTGATTTGTGCAACACTAATGACTGGGTTTTAAAAAAAGAAAACATTTAGGTAGTATCTATATAATAATAAAAGATCAGATTTATTACATTATATTTACATGATTCTTATCAGTTATATCAGTGGTATTGTTGCACTGCTTATACAGGTTTATGTTACTGTACCTTAAAATCTTCAGAGAACAGCTTTGATTCTTCAGTCCTTCAGATAATCGCTGGACACCTGGGTTCTGGAGACTGTTGTTACTCAAATCCAACTCAGTTAGAAAACAGAGAGATGAAGTGAGAACTTCAGCCAGAGCTTCACAGCTTTCCATCATCAGACCACATTTATTCAGTCTAAAAAGAAAAAGGTTCACCACATTCACAATGAGTTCAATCCCACAAAGCATGTAGTATAATCAGTGTTCAGGTAATAAAATTGAAGACTGAGGTTAAGTGCAGCAGAGAGAAAGTGGAAGAGATCAAATCGTTAAGATTCTCTGGTCTCATACTGCACTCTCCTGTCCAGATTCTCATCTTAAGTAACTTCTGCTAAAACGTCTGCCTTCTACAAACAAATACTGGAAATGTCTGCACCCGATCCAGGCAAACTCTACATCTTTTCTTCACAGATCTTCTCACCAGCTCCTCCTACTCTATTCTTTCTGACAGCTGAAGATTTTGCCAACTTCTGTAATTAGAAGAAAACTCCTATATACACTTAGGTTTCTCCTTTACTCTCAAACACATTTTTCTAATCTATCAACAGAGGAGATCCTCCAAATCAACTTGTCCTGCAATTCCACCACCTGCCCAATGGATCCAATACCTTTTACAATCTTCTAGACCATCTCATTATATGTCCTCCTTTTCACTTTCGTTATTATTGATGGCTCTGGTCATGTTCCTACCACATTCAAAAGAGCTCCACTCTTTTCAAAATTCTTGAACATCCTGTCAATAATCAATTGTATATCTATCTGTCACAGAACAGCCTTCAAGATCCCAATCAGTCTGCCTTTAAAGCAACACACTCCACAAAGACAGCTCTGTTGGCCATCACTGAGAATCTACAGGCTGCTAGATCTGCCAATCTGTCATCAGTCCATATCCTCCTTGAGCTTTCTGTAGAGGTCAACAGGGTCAATCAGAAGACTCACTTGTCCATCTTCAGAACTCTTGAAATCAATGGCACAGCTTGACAATGGCTTGCTTTCTGCTTAAAAGCCTGAATATAGAACATGAACTAAAATTCCACAAGGATTATTACTCTGTCCGCTCCTGTTCTTTTATTTTATTTATGAGATGGTATCAAAAAGTTTCAAGACTTGATTTGTAACAGGTCAACAGTCTCCACAGAGGAACAGCCCATAATCTTCATGACTGAAAAAGGCGAGGAAGGTTTGCAGCTTGACCAAGTACATGCTCATTGACTTTTTAAACATTGGTGACATTGTGCATCAAGAATTCATCCTCAGGAGCCCCACCATCAATAGCAAGTTCTACTGACAAGTTTTAAGACATCCGAGGGAATACAAGCGCTAGTCTCGAACACTTTTGCTACAACCTCGTATACTCAATCACATGCTGAGGTCAGATCCTGACATGGGTTTCGTTCCACTGCCATGTAGAGGGTACTCAACTTATTCCCTTTTCCGCCTATAGAAACTGTAGTTTCTGCTTGGACTTCTGGATGTCTGACAGATATTTCATCATGGACGGCAGCTCATCAGCTGAAGCTTAATCCATCCAAAATTTACTGCAGTGAATTCCAGGTGATTCAAATCCTTGTCGAAATCTTGTGATCAATTGACAACTCAATGATCTCACTTTTCACAACCTTGGAGTAACCATGAACTGTCCTTGTCTTTTTATTCTGCTATTATAACAAATTCATGTGACTTTCTCCTTTACAAAAGTCGTCCATTTTATTGTCCACACAGGCCATTCAGGTACTTGTTCAGTCCCTCATAATCTGAACACTGGACTACTGTGGTTCACTCCTCTGGCAGGTCTACATCTGAAGGACATTCAACCTCATGCTTCTGACCAGCTGCATGACTTGTTTTCAACCTACATAGTTTTTCCCACACCACCCACTGCAATGATCCACTGACTTCCTTTAGTTGCTGAATCAGATTTAAAGCACTAATTCTCACCCACACTGAAGCTCACCTACACACACACACACACACACACACCCAACCTCGCAGCACTTTTCTCAACCTGCACTGTATCACACTCCCTCCATCTTCAATTACTGATCAACTTATTTCACCATCTCTCAGGGTACAAAGAAGAATTGCGTTAAGACTCTTCGCTATTCTGTCACCAAGGTGGTTGAATGAACTTTCACTTGACATAAAGATGTAACTCTTCTAGAAGTTCTTTAATTAACATTTCTTATTTAAAAACTGCCATAAAGGTAAATGTAATGCCCCTTTACCTGCTTATCTTTTGGAGAACTAAACCATGCCCTAAAACATAGAGATGCTGATTTTATCCCATCTGCTTGATGTTCAGTAGCAAAGTGTTCATGTTTAAGCATGACTGCCTACTTTAGATAATGCCAAGGGTACAGCATCATCTGTTGATATCGAGGATGTTAGATATAATCTTCAGAATTTGAACACCTCACTAACCTTGTCTGCTCTAACTAGTGGGTAAACAAAACACAACCTTAACACTGTCTAATTGTCCCAACAACTAAATGCACTCATACAGAGACAGACTCACAAAAGGTAGTAACCCAGGTACCTTCTGTACCACCCACAAAATAAGTGACACTAAGCTACAACATCTTTCATTTACATTTATGGCATTTGGCAGACGTCCTTATCCAGAGCGACTTACAACTGGGCCCAGCAGTGGCACCTTGGTGGTGGTGGGATTTGAACTTGTGACCTTCCGATCATAAGTCCAATGTCTTAACCACTGAACTCCCACCTCCACTGGTCCAGTGATTTATGGCTTGGGTTTAACAGTTAAGTCTTAAGCCTTGTTCTCAAAGAAATTTAGCCAAACTCACACTCCCTGGCAACTCAGCATACACCCCTGAGTTTACCATGAAGATCTAGCAGGCACATTGTGCAAATCCCCACCAAGGTCTATTTCACTGATAATTTTTCTCCTTCTTTACTATAGTATATGATATCTATGGCCTCAAGTCTGATGACTCCTTGACCTTGAATCCAAGGTGCACTTCTCACAAGGTGATTAGCATAACACATCCTCCTATAGGTCTATTGTTGATAGGTAGGACAGAAATCCCATTAAAATTTCACATGAACCCCAGAACTATAAGGAAACACAATCTGTTGAACCACTGTGCAGTCTAATAAGTTGCAGTGTTAATAAAAATCTATTGTAACACACGTGAGTTTTTCAGGTCTGCAGTGTGAATCCTTCAGTAGAGCACAGAGCTGCTTCACTTTAGAGTCTCCTACTATTTTTCCACTCAGATTCAGATCCTTCTGCAGTAACGGGTTTGCATTTAGAACATTAGTCAGATCTTTACAGGCTTCCTCTGCTTCAGAACTTTTCACCAGTCTGTAAGGAGAAAAATGTTAAACATTTTTACTTGAAAATCTTTAGCTTTAAAAATATCGTTATATATAAAAATATCATTAGCACATATTTAATAATTTTCCTTTGAAATATTTCTCTTCTATAGAATTTTCCTACCTCAGTGTCTCCAGTGTACAGTGTGGATCCTGTAGTAAATCAGTGAGCAGCTTCACTCCTGATGCTCCAGGGTCGTTCCCTCTGAGATCCAGCTCTATCAGGTGTGATGTAGGGTTTGATCTCAGAGCGTCAGCCAGAGCAGTGTATCCTTTTTCTGTTATACTGCAGTCTGAAAGTCTAAACCCAGGTAAAGAGATGTTCCAGATGTAAGCACCTTATTCGTGATTTACATGTAAAAGCCATGAGCTCTTTTGAAAAACTGAGTAGCAGAACCTGAGACCCACCTTAATATCTCCAGCTTGCAGGGCTCATGTTTCAGTAGATCACAAACCGGCTGCACTCCAGAGTTTCTGAGTTTATTCTCACTCATATCTAATTCCTTTATATGTTCAGGATTTGAGTGGAATGATGAAGTCAGAACAGAACAGTGTTCCTCTGTAATTCCACTGTTCTTCAGCCTAAAGATGAACAAGAGAAAATGAACTGAAGAATAATGTAGCTGCAAGCATCATTTTGATAAAATAAGATTATAGTACACACGTGAGTCTCTCAGGTCTGCAGTGTAAATCCTTCAGTAGAGCAGAGATCTGCTTCACCTCTGAGTCTTTTAATACTTTTCCACTCAGATCCAGTTCTTTTTGTAGTAAAGGGTTTTTACCAACAATCTCATTCAGAAAATCACAGGCCTTTTCTGCATCCTCACTTTTCAACAGCCTGCAGTGAGTGAACAATAATTACATTCATACTTTTACTACAATTATTAGCATACTATAGATTTAGATTTAATCATATTTGTTTAGAGTTTTGTCAGCATTAAAGTGTACTGAAGTAATTAAGCTCACTATATAATGTTCACCTCAGTTTAAATTTTGGATCCAGATTTAACTCAGTGAGAAGCTTCACTCCTGATGCTCCAGGGTCGTTCCCTCTGAGATCCAGCTCCAGCAGTTTGGATGTAGGGTTTGATTTCAGAGCTTCAGCCAGAGCAGTGTATCCTTCCTCTGTCATACTGCAGTCTGAAAGACTAATCGACAAAAGCCTTATGTAATTTAAAGGTGAAAATCACACCATGAAATCGCACCACATCAATGTGATTCAACTTTAGTATCATTTCCTACAATTATGACTTTATTTCATCGTTTGATATTGACAGCATCAGTATGGCATTTATATATTTATTCCATTGTTTGATTTGTATTATGGCTTCCTATCAGAATAAAATAAATTTTACGTGTTTATTTAATTGAGCTGGTTGTATATAAACATTAACCTGAAAATCTATTTCCTAAACATTTCATACTGTGTTTAATTATATGTGTGTGTACTTTTTACAATTTTCTAACGCTGCATAAATTTGACTTAAACACAACCAGATTTTGTCACAAAACTAGATAATTATATAAATGATGAAGATATATTATTGTTTTATATTTATACTTTGAGCAAAAATATCATTATTAAACATCATTGTCACATAAAAATCACATAAGCAAAGATTTACATAATAACTTCAGCCAAACTCCAGCGTTTTATAAACTACTCTTTTACAATTCTTTCACTTTAAAAACATCAATGGGAATCAATAACTCTTTCTGAGGTCCTCAAACATGTTCTTTATTTACAGCATAGCATTTATATAAACCTGTACAGTGAAGACTGAACTTTGAAAGTTAAGACTCAAGTTTATATTTGTAATTAATCACAACACCTGACTTAAGTACCCTTCAAGTGAACTCAGTTTTAAAGGTTCACATATTTTATCTGACATAAGAGATACTGTATCTCATGTTGGATAAAGAGTTCACAAGCTTCCATGTGGCACAGTAAATGAACGTTCTGGTGAAGTCTACTGAATACGAGAGATGAACTGACCTTAGTTTCTCCAGTTTACATTTTGGACTCTTCAGTCCAGCACAAAGCTGCTCCACTCCGGCGTTCTCCAGAGGATTCCTGCTCAGATCCACCTCAGTCAGATTGGAAGAGTCTGAGCTTAAAACGGGGTGAAAAGCTGAGCAGCTTCCCTCTGTCAGGTTACACTCACTGAGCCTGAAAGGAGAATTAAACCATGATTAAAAATTATCTGTCTTTGCACCACTCACTGACTAGTTCCAAGCTCTTTAGCTGTTTGTGGCAGTAGGGACAGGGCTGAGTATCAGCTGTGGATGGAGAGGAGGAGGAGGGTGAACTGGCAGGTAATCAGAATAATCAGAGCCGGCCAACCAAAGAGACAGAGAAAGCAGTCACTTCACTTACTGAAGTTTGAGCTAAAGCTTGAAAATGATGATGAGTGCCTGCACTGTTAACATCCTGTCTGTCTCACACAGTCTTTCTCCAGACCCTCCCACACAGGGCTTCCACACCATTACAGCAGGAATATGGAGGCAACTCCATGTTACTCTCCATGGTTTTGGAATGAGTTGTTTAAATGCATGTAAGCATCTGCTAATCTGGTGTCCACTGAATTCTGTACTAGACAACCATTTATTTGACTGCAGTTTAAAGACAGAAGGAACACACATGGCTCATCGATTCAAGTTCATAGTCTTTATGCCAAACGATATCTGTTTCCTGCCATCATTATATTTATGGCCAAACTTTAGTAGGAGAAATGGGTTTTACTTACAGAGCTTTTGTGGCTTCCTTGACTACTGGCAGCAGTCTCTTAAAGCATTCATCTGATCTAATGAACTTCTGGAGCTCAAACACTTCCAATTCCTCCTCTGATGTCAGCAACACAAAGACCAGAGCAGACCACTGAGCAGGTGAGAGTTCAGCTTCAGAGAGACCTCCTGAGTTCATGTAGCTTTGGATCTCCTTCACTAGTGAATCATCATTTAACTCCTTTAGACAGTAGAACAGATTAATTGATCTCTCTGCAGATGGATTTTGTTCAAACTTGGACTTGATGTACTGAACAATGTCCTTTTGGCAGTCAGAGCTGCTTCCTGTGTGTGTCAGCAGACCTCGAATGAGCTTCTGATTAGACTCTAATGAGAGACCCAGAAGGAAGCGGAGGAAAAGATCCAAGTGACCATTTTCACTCTCCAAAGCCTTGTCTACTGTAGTCTTGAGCAAATCAATAACTTGTAATTCTTTCTCTTCTGGTCCATCAAAAACATTCTTCTTGTCATTCCTGACACTTACATACGTAAATAAAGCAGCAACGAACTCCTGAATGCTGAGATGCACAAAGCTGAAAACTGTGCCTAGAAATCTGCCCGTCTCCTGAGTGCACACTCCTGAATACACCTTTATGTTATCGGGGTCGATTCCACAGGCTTCAAGATCTTGTGCATAGAAAATCAGGTTGTTCTTTTCCAGATGACTAAATGCGAGATTTCCCAGTGAAAGAATTCCCTTTTTATCCCACGGAATGTCTGAGGCATTTTTTCTACTGTATTTCTTTTCCCCCTGTACAGTCTGAAAGATCAGAAAACATGTGTACATGTCCGTCAGAGTCTGTGGGGTCTGAGTGTCTGGAGTCTGAACCTCTGTAGTCTCAGCCTGTGGAATGTCTTCACTATCTGCTGTCTCCAAAATCCCCTCCAAAACTGTGGCTGAAATCCAACAGAAGACTGGAATATGACACATGATGAAGAGGCTTCTTGATGCTTTAATACGTTCAATGATTCTGTTGGCCAGACCCTCATTAGTGATTTTCTTTCTGAAGTACTCCACCTTTTGATCATCATTGAAGCCACGCACCTCTGTGACCCGGTCCACATGTTCAGCAGGGATCTTAGCAGCTGCTGCTGGTCGAGTGGTTATCCAGATCAGAGCAGAAGGAAGCAGATTTCCTGCAATGAGGTTTGTCATTATAGTGTCCACTGAGGTTGGTGTTGATACATCAGTCCACTTCTCATTTTCATAGAAAGCAAGAGGAAGTCTGCACTCATCCAGGCCATCAAAGATGAACAACATTTTATACTTATCTGTGAATCTCATTCCTTTTACTTCTGGACAAAAATGATAGATGATTTCCTTCAAACTGAGTTTGTCCTTGTCTTTCAGGTTCAGTTCTCTGAAAGGAAGTGAAAATATGAACTTGATGTCCTGATATTCGTTCCCTTCAGCCCAGTCTAGAACAAACTTCTGCACACAGATGGATTTTCCGATGCCAGCGACCCCCTGTGTCAGCACGGTTCTGATGGGTTTGTCTTCAGGTAGAGATTCAAACATGTTCTTGCACTCGATTTGTTCCTCTTGATCCATTTGAATTTTTTCAGTTTTTACACTCGTTTTTTTTCTTTCAATTTGTCCCACCTCATGTTGTTCATTCATTTGTTTAACTCCACCAGCAGTGATGTACAGATCTGTGTAGATCTTGTTAAGAATGTTGGATTCTCCCTGCTTTGCAATTCCTTCCCATACGTGTTGATATTTCTTACACAGGTTTGATTTGAGTGCACGCTGCTGAAATCCTATTAGTGCATCTAAATATAGAAGTATAAAAGAGAAAAACAAATATATTTATTAAATAAATAACTGTTCTGAAATAATACAGACACTACATTTGCTACATTTAGTCATATTAATAATAGAGTAATTATGGGTCGTTGCCTGGTGGTTTCACGCTACAAATGTTCACCTTTTTTTTGTCTTCTACTGATCTCTTACCTTGGAGTGCATCAGCGAGGTCACTGTGATCCATCAACTTCAGAAAGTACAATGCCATATCAAGAGCTGCTTCTTTAACACTCCACAGATCATCTCTCACATCTCCGTAATATTTTGTGTTTTCTTTTCTGAGGAGTTTCTTAAACATCTCCAGCTCATGTTTTATAAACACAATCATTTTATTCTCAAGATCCTTTAAAAACACAGAGAAGAAGAAAAGCAGAACTATTTTATAATAATCATGACCAGTTTTATTTCCTTGCAAAATTCTATCATTTGACTTGAGAGTAGAAGGAGATGTAAAATCATACTTTTGATGTCCACTATGAGGGAAGGAGGCAGAAAGGGATAAAGACTTACTGATTAATTAGTATTCAATAGTTTTTCCAGCAAACTCAGAAGAAAAGGCAGGAACAAAATGCAGACAATTACCTGAGACTGATTCCTGAAGAGCAGCAATGTGCAGACCAAACCAGGTTCTTAATAAATATTTCTTGACCAGAAATAGCCTCCTATATTACATCACTAAACTAAGAGAAACCAATGATCTTGGTGATCCCACAGTCCAAGTCTGACACTAACATGCTCTCTGCCCACCAAAGCAGAAGCTAGGTAAAAAAATAGAGGTTTAATGGCTATAGCTTGGTTGATGTTTACTACATGACTTGGAGGTCATTTCTTCTTTAGTCAGACCACTTCTGATTACTGAGGTGCTATTTAAACACATTCGAATCATCTGGTGATCTTTTGAGGACTTTATAGATAAATAAACTGCATGTTTGGATTTGTGCTTCCAGAAATGCGAGATTAGTTTCACACTATAATCTCAGTCCATTCTGTTCATGTTTTTATCACTCAAATTAGACGTGATTCATATCCTGGTCTGGTTGACATCATTGGAAGCATTAATAAAGATTATTTAAATCTTACATTGAAGATGTTGTAGAGAAAGTCTGTACATTTCTTTTCTAATTTGTCAGGTTTTGTTTTCGCAGGAGTCTCCGGTTGATGACCTCTGTACACAAAATATTACAATTTTATGATTAGCATCGCGAGTTAGAGAAATAAAAAGCAATTCCATGTCATTAAAAACAGATGTTTAAAAGAAGAGAATGGAGAAATAAAGGAATCACATTATAATGTACTGGTACCAATCAGTCTATACTGGATGGGTGGGGGATGTGTGGAGATTCTCCATCATCTCCACACAATCCAAACGACACATGACCTCACGTTAACCAGGTACCAAAAGTAAAAAAAATTCTTCCATCCTCACATTTGCCTCCACTTTTCTAAAAAACATCTGCATACTGTTTGCATGGACTTTCTCAGTGTGTTGAAATGGTGCACATGTTCTGGGAGAATAAACTATGCATATCTATACTGATAATATCACCTATGAGACTATTTTAATTCTTACATATAAGAACTCTGGCTGGTCGAGAGACCAGTACGTGTGTTTAAATGCTAACAAAACTTTAATCTTCTCACAGGTTTATTTTAAAATGAGTCACAAATGTGATTACAACCCGCAGACCTGAACTTTAAGATGAGGTTCTGATGATAATGAACAGAAATATATACCTTTCTGGAGATCTTGCTCCTTCATTAAAGTTGATAGAGAGTGGCTTTGATTGGTTGCTCTTCAGGGAATGACATTTAGATACTGAAGATTTGGGACTTTTCTTAGATCTGTGAATGAGTATAAATAAAGGTGTTTTAGCAATGCGGATGATCCGCTGTGGCGACCTCTGATGGGAGAAGCCGAAAGGAAGAAAGTTAGCAATTTTTACTTAAATTTACTTCAAGACATCTTTTGAATCTGTCATGTTGTAGAACTTCTCTCTTTCCAATGGATCCAGTAAAATCATCTGCACACAGGACTTTTCCTTAAGACTTCATAACAAAGTCTTTTGAATTATAATTCTGTGCAAATACTAATAATTTAAGCAGTTTTGACTGTTACACTGCCAATAAAAGTGTGGAGACACCAAGTCTTTTATGGTTTTAGAGAGACACATGATTGAGCTGACATGGACAAGAAAAACAGGAATCACAGTTCCTTTCTCCAAACATTCAGCTGAAACACTTTGCAGTGCCTCTTGTAATACTTGCCAGAGATGTTCTTCACTAATTGAAGATTTTTTTCTTGTGATCCAGTTTACCCCAAAGCAGTTCAATCGTGCTGTGTGCTTTAGTCTTTCTCTTATATTTATTTTCTCCTGGTAAGAAAGGATTCTGACTTTTGGGTATTATCTATTTAATTTAGGCGTGTTTCCTCAGTTCATCCACCAGATGTCGCCATTGCGTCCCAGTGTCCCTCTTTGGTCTCTAGTTTTCCCGCGTCTCCACCTCTATCAACCCTGTGGAAGTCCTTGTTTTGAGTTTGTTTTTTGTTTCACAATTTTATGTGGAGATTTTGTTTTAAGTGCTTTTGCCACAGTTTCAGAGTTTATCTTTAGTTTCTGAGAAGTTTTGTTTTTTACCATTTTCAATTGTGGACTTTTGATATGCTTTTGTTTTGGGTTATTTTGGGACTCAAATTTTCTATTTCAGCTGTTTTCTGTTTGTGTGCTTTTTGGGCACCCAATATAATAAATATAGGACTTCCAGGCCTGTTCTTTGAGTGTGGGTTCAATATCCCCCTGTAGCAAACTGCTAAAGCAGTCCACCCCAGTCACTGTGCGGTGCTGTGAAGTCGGTTAGAATGAGCCGCAGTCCAGATGGAACTGCATGGTGTTGAACAGTGTGTATGGAACAGAAGCCATGATGCTTCAGGATTCCTTTCACTTTCCGGGAACCTTCCCTGCTCTAAAACAACCTCAAACCATTAAACTTCCACCTCCATGTGTGTCTGTGTGATTGAGGGAGTTTGATCACTTCCCTTTTGGACTCCACAGAACTTCCCTCCACTTATTCACTGCCCAACACTTTGTTGCATTGAAAGAAAAAGAACATGTGTCTTAAACACCATGAAAGGGACAAAGTTATGAGCAGATTTTGGTCAGATTAATTGACTAAACCACTAAATCTGAAAACTTTCTAAAGATGTATATCAAGAAAACATAATTATAAGCAAGAGGAAGACAAAGAAATACCTTTTCTGAGATTTCTTCCCTCCTTTAAAGTTAATAGAGAGTGGTTTGGATTGGTCACTTTTTAAAGACACACATCTGGATTCAGGAGAATTTGACCTCTCATCAGTTCCACTAAAGAGTACAAAGAAATGTCAAAACATTTAAAAGCAATTTTATGTAATAAATTCTAGTTAATTACACAAAACGTGGATGATTTTTTACCAGTACAATCATGGGAAGAGTAAAAAGCACTTTTATGTGCATAACAGAGGACCTTCACTAGTTTATCATTAAACCAAATTAAATGTTACCTTTCCCTCCTCATGTTCAGCAAGTCCGCTAAAGAGGGCATAATTCTCACCTAACGTTTGTACCTGTCCTATAATCCTAATGGTTGTTATGGTTGGGGTAATGACTTGCAGGTTGTGGTCTTGTAACCAAAATTACTGACTAGACCAATAGATTCTTTTAAACATTAAATCTGAGGTAACCTTCTAAAAATAATATCATAATAAGCTAGAAGATAAGAAATGAAAACCTGAGAGGCTGATCTCCCTCTAAAGACAAAGATAAATGAATTTCCTGGGAGTCTGTTTCCTTTGCGAAGTTCACAGAGAGTGGCTTGGACTGATCGCTTTTGAAGGACACCATGCTGGATATAGGAGAATTTGGTAGTATTGTAGTTCCTCTGAAGAGCAGAGATGTGAAATGAAATAAAATTACAACTGTATATAATAAAACAAAGAGCATCAATATCACTATTCATGTAGACATCAGCACTCTCACGCAGCAAAAAAACAAAGATTTTGCTTTTAGCATCAATATGTTTAAATTTGATATTTAATTTAATTTAGGTTTTCTTTTTTTTTATGTTATATTGAATTTGACAATAGAGTAAAAAACAGATATTTCTGGAAAGTTTATATTGATCTTTTTTTCTCTCTGTCTGAGACGTGAACTTGATGCAACAGCACAAATTGAACTATGTGCAAAAATCATTACAGCAAAGGAAAATGTGCCTCATCATCAAGTGCTGCTTTTTTCTTGAACTTGTTATTTGGAGGCATTTGGCTGAAGTAAGGTTAAGTGAGAGATCTGGGTACAGTTCCACAGTTCTCCCCAATCCTGAGGTAATACTTGTAATTATGAATTTAAAAGGTTGGAGGAAACTAAATGTCACAAACTAGCTGATAGCAATTTAACCCCTTAAGCTGTTTTTGTTTTAAAATGTGTCTGAGGGTGAAATTATGATGAAGAATGAAGAAGATAAAAATACCTTTCCTGAGCGTCTGTTCCATCATTAAAGTTGATAGACAGTGGCTTTGACTGGTCACTCTTAAAGGACACGCAGCTTTGTAAAGGTGAATTCGCTCTTTCCTCAGTTCCTCTAAAGAGTTGAAAGAAGTATGATTTAGCAATCGTTTTCAATTCATTTTAGTTTTTCACACAAAAAGAAATTGTGATCATTCTTTACTGCACAACAACAGCACTGTGTGTCTCCTTGCTTGTGTTACTTGAACTTAGTGCAGCTTTTGACACCATTGATCATAATCTCCTGCTTGATCCACTGTGGCGACCCCTAATGGGAGCAGCCGAAAGAAGAAGAAGATCATAATCTCCTGCTTGCTGGACAGGAGAATGTTGTAGAAATAAAGGGAACAGCTCTCTCCTGGCTTAATTCTTATCTGACTGATTGCTATCAGTTTGTTTGTTGATGAGTTCTACACACTCTCTGAGGTAAAGTTTGTTGTTCTGCAAGGATCTGTATTAGGGCCACTGCTTTTCTCATTATATCTGCTGCCTCAGGGTGAATTTATACATAAACATGGTATTCACTTCCACTGCTATGATGAAGATGCTGATGATGAGATGTTTCAGCAAATCCAGCTGAGAGAGATCAGCTTAACAATGTTGAGGAGTGTATAAAGGGCATAAGACAGTGGATAAGACAGAAGTACTTTTACTAGGACCACATACAGCTAGTAACTTTCAGATTGCGTACAGCATCCAAAGATCTTGGTGTGATTATTAACTCCAATCTTCTTATTAACTCCTTCTGTCATCTCAGAAATATTGCTAAGACATGTTTTTACATCTTGGTTGGGTTATTGTAATGCTTTACTGTCTGGATGTTCTACAATGCATACATAAGATCAAGTTAGTCCAGAATGCAGCAGCAAGAGTAGAGTTGTAGTAGAATTATGCATTATTATAAACCACAACTGATGATGGAATTGTAAAATCTGTATAAATCTGTATACTGCACTAACCAACGAGGTCAACAATTCCATTATTGTTTCAGAAGTTGAATACCTTTTCTCAGAGTTATCTTTAAAGTTGATAGAAAGTGTCTTGGACTGGTCACTTTTATAGGACAAACAGCTGGATTCGGGTGAATTTGGTCTTTCTTCAGTTTCTCTAAAGGAAAAAGAGAGAAATGCTGTTTAGTGGCTTTAGTTGATACGTTTTCATGCCTTCAGAATGATTCACAATGTTTGATATTTAAACTCAGAATGGATTTAGTGTGTGTGACAGGGTAAAATGTCCCCTCCCTGCCCATTAGCACTGTACTGCATTGTTTAACAGGGGGGTCATTAGAGGTCAAAATGGTTTTACTATTTTGCCCAGGAAGGAAGTGCAGGAAGGTGATATCAGCCCTTTACAGTCATCTGAGTTCCTGTTGTTAAGGTAGAGGTCTTTTTGGGTGTTCAGTCATTATGGTTCTGCATCTAAGCAAATTTTTTTTATTTTAAAATTTTTTTTATTAGTTTGTTCCTCGTCATTTCTCAGCTCCAGGTAAAAAGTGTTCTCAGGTAAGAAGTTATTTTTCTACCCATGATTCTGAATGCAAATCGTAGCTTTGTGTGTTTTCTTAGCTGATTTTGATGAATGAAGCAGCCCTGGTTCCAGACGTTTCCATCCATCATATTTTCTGCGTGTAGATTTGTAGGTCTGGTTATTGCTTCCATTTATTTTTAAACAGCTGATTGCCAGTGTTAATAGTATTTTTGTGTGTGTGTGTGTTTGTGTGTGTGTGTGTGTGTGTGTGTGTGTGTGTGTGTGTGTGTGTGTGTGTGTGTGTGTGTGTGTGTGTGTGTGTGTGTGTGTTTCTGTGTTGTTGTCCTGATCCGGACAATTAACTTTGGGTCATGCTGCTGTTTTTATTTATTTTATTTTGTATATTTTTTTTTTTATTATTATGTTTTTTTCTGTTTTGTTTACATGTTTGGTCTACACCCCTGTGCTTTGTCTTTTGTAAACAGCTGTGTTGCCTTTGACTATTGAACTTCGTATTCAAGCGAACCCTAAATGTTACTTAAATGTTAAAATGTTACTGTAAATTGTAGTTTTGTTTTGTAGTGCCTCTTTTACATTTAAATTTTACATTTTGCATTTAAATTGCACTGCACAGATTTATATTCATTTTTGGTGTTTGTTTGGTTTAACTGGATTGTGTGTGTGTGTGTGTGTGTGTGTGTGTGTGTGTGTGTGTGTGTGTGTGTGTGTGTGTGTGTGTGTGTGTGTGTGTGTGGTTTGGGGGAAGGGGGGGTCTCTTTATAATTTGTATTATAAGAGTAATGTCTTTGTCTCGTCATGCTGAGCGTTCTGAGGGTCAGACTCGACGCCTGGGAGAACAGAACACTTCCTGTGACTTTGTGGTTTGAGCGCAACTTTATTTTCTGTGATTTTCAGTCTCAGTCTTGTGGGGGGTTTTTTTTTCTTCACTTCCTGCTTTTTTTATGAACATGTTCTTCCTGTATATCAAGTCGTTATCAAGGTGTGTATGTAGCTACTTTTGCTATGTGCAGCTTGTCTGGGCAGAATTAAGATGTTGGTTTACTGCAAAGATTTTGCATTTCTGTGTCAATAATAAAGTGATGTCTGTATTTGATTTGTTAATTTTATGCTAAATAAAATAATTTATCTTTAAGTTTCTGATAAAAAAAAAGTCACGTCTCTGACTTTTGTTGTGCCAATGAACCTGTCCTTCTTTTAAATAGTTCCCTGGACCATAACAACAGGATGGTGTAGTTACGCATAACATCTAGTTTAAAAAAAAGATGAATAATACCCACACATTATGCTATATTCTGGAGTAGTTTGTGCATAATCAGTAGCTAACTAGCATATTAATAATTACTGACCCCTATGGTGTGCCATATGTAGATGCTAATGGCTCCAATCATTGTCTTTCTGATTTGTAAAAAAATCCATCTACACTGTTTCCTTGTACTTTTCGCAAAATAATCTTAGCCCATAGATCCTTCTATTTCTCTACACCACTTCCTTTTAAACTGAAACCATAATGAGCAGGTATTGACCTTAAATCTGCTGTAATTACAGCCTTGAATTTGAAAAACATAAGTCATTTAGTTCTGATGGATTCCTGTAAATATATATATATAAATACCTTTCCTGAGCAGGTGTTTTCTCCTTAAAGTTGATTGATAATGGCATTGACTGATCGCTCTTAATGGACACACAGCTGGTTACAGGTGATATTGGTCTTTCCATATTTCCTCTAAATAATAGTGTAAAGGAGAAGTGAGAGAAGGTTGATTCAGAAAACGGTATCACAAAAAACACAGTAAAAAAAATCACATTCTTCTGTATCCACATTCCTCACAACCTCATACAAATTCTTATTTTCAAAAAACAAATAGTCTAACAAACAAAATTAACAATATTCCAATGTTATCCTAGTAAGTTATTAATTGTAGGATCATTTAGAAACCACTTTATAATAAAGTTAAACATTTCATTATGAGAAATTGTCTAATGACCATTTGATTTAGATTTAGATTCTGATAAACAAGAGGAAATAAATTAAAAATCTGTCTTGAATGCCTGTTCCATCTTTCAATTCTTTACAGAGCGGCGCTGACTCACTGCAAACAGAAACAGGAGAATTTGGCCTATTTTACATTCCACTAAAGAGAGCAGCACTTAATCAGCAGTGTAAAGCAGGTTCTCAACTGGGCTCACAGCAGCTGATAAAGATTTTTGTAAATTTAAGATATTTTAATTTAATAGCCCATTATGTTTAGAGTTTAGAAGAAACTCAATTCCCGGACTTCTTGTTGAGATTCATGTAACTCTCAGGCATCTGACATAGCTATGATTTATTATTTTCCAAATTTGTATCATATAATATAAAGGAGATCAAAATGCAAACCTCAGGTTTTTATTCCAAGTAGAATTTGAGTGTGCTGATGCAGTGAATATGATTTACTGTAATGTACATAACTAATAAACTTGTTTGACTTACCTTTCACTCGTACACTCGTCCTTGATTAGACTCATTTCAGGAGTTCTGATTTCCTCAAACTCCCCCGACATTCTCCCAGAAATGCAAACACCTGCTTCAAAATTATTCCTGTCAGAAATTAATTAGAGGGAATAAAAAGATTGAGCACATTAAATTAACTTTGGGGTATCTACCATAAAGCAGAAGGTTCCACTTCTCGTTCTGGAGAACCTCCTGTACTGCACAAATTAGATATTGAAAAAAAAGGGAAGAGTTATTTTAGAGTTTAAGACGTTGGTCTTTTTATTGGAATGTCGTGAGTTCAAATTCCATCACTTCTAATATGCCACTGTTGGGCCCTTAAGCAAGGCCCCTAATATCCATCTGTTCAGGTGTATAAATTAGATAATTGTAAGGGTGTCTATCAAAGGCTATAACTGCAAAACAAGCAATAATAACCCTTTTTGTTATTACAGTGAATTCAGCTGTAACTGTTGGTGGAGGTGGTTGAGGCATTGGACTTTGGATCAGAGGGGGTGTGGGTTCGAGTCAGGGCCATACCATGCTGCCCTTGAGCACGGCCCTTATCCCCCATGGGTGTTCAGTTGTGGGAATGAGGATAAAGTACTTCGCCATGGACAGTCCCAAGCTCTGCTGTGAAAGGAGGAGGGTGGACTGGGAGGGCTATCAGCCTGACCCTGTAACAAAACTACTACTGAAATGGCAAATAAAAAAACCATCAGGCCCTTGCCACCTAAAACTCCTCATGGCGTGGGAGAAAAAAAACAGTTGAAGATAGACTATGATGTTGAATATTAAACCATTTAACTACAGTCACACAATGTACTTTGGACCTAGTGCACTTTAAAACCATAAATGTAACTATTGTTTGTATTGTTTACACAGAACTGGATTTAATCCTGTTAAATATTATCTACACCTTTATATAATGAAACATGCTGTTTTACACAGTTTCTCACGCTTCTCATATTATGATTTGGGCCCAAAAGTCAGCGTCCGTTATGGTGTTATTGCAAAGGAAAGATAATAGAAGATAAAAAAAAAGGATACACTACAAAGATGTGGAGAGAGGGAAAGGATAGATGCAACCCCAATTCTAAAACATTGGGACGCTGTTTAAAATGTAAATAAAAACAGAAGCAATGATTTAGCAAATCTCAAAACCCATACATATTTTACAACATATCAACTGTTGAAACTGAGGAAATGTAGCATTTGAAGGAAAAAACAAGGTCATTATAAATTTGATCCGCAACACATCTCAAAAAGTTAAAAAAGGTCATGTTTAAAGCTGCCAGTTCCACAGACACTAATGTTCTCCCATTACATCAGAGATGCAAACCTATAAACCGAGTGCTGATAACCAGCTGGATGATCCCTCTCCTCTTTAGTCTGGAGGATGCAGCATCCATGGTGTCCAAAAAGAGTTTTGATTCGCTTTCTCTTTTCTGGATTATTTTCACGGATGCCTTCTTCTTTACATGATAGAGATTTTTATCATGCATTTATGGATGACACTTGAAGTGTTCACAGATAATGATTTCTGGAGGTGTTGGTGAGCCCTAGCAGTGATTTCCATTACAGAATCATGATCTTCCATAGATCACAGACATCCAATATTGATTTTCATCCTTGTCCCTTCTACATATTGTTATAATATGATTTTGTTGATATATGTTCTGTAAATGGGATAAGCCGAAAGAAGAAGAAGAAGAAGAAGAAGAAGAAGATGTTCTGTAAATAATGAGAGATTGGAAGTCTTCACAATTTGATGTTGAGGAACATTATTCTGGAATTGTCTAACAATTTGTACATAGTCTTTCACAGATTTGTGAAGCTCTGCCCATCTTTACTTCTGAGAGACTCTGCCTCTCTACACTTTTTATATCCATTCATCTTCCTGACCTTCTGCCAATCAGCCCAATTATTTGAACGTGTTGCAGCCATCAAATTCACAAAGGTTTTTTTATTTTTCAGAAAGTGGTATATTTTCTCAGTTTTAACATTTGATATGTTTCTATATTCTTTTGTTAGTAAAATATGGGTTTATAAGATTTGCAAAAAAAAAAAAAACACATTCTGTTTTCGTTTACTTTTTTACACACTGTCTCAACTCAACAGAGTAACAGATGACAGACACCTTGAATATAAACTACAGGTCTCTCACCCGCAAACCTGCTTTATGATAAACAGGAAGCACACGTTCAGCATGAAGCTCATGGCTGCAGTGTGGGTTTCAGCATAGAGAGATTATAGTTTTAAGATAAATAAATCATAACGTACCTACAAAGGAAATGTTGGATATAAAGTGAACTACCTGTGTGTAAATATTTGCTTGCATTAGATTTATCAACCTTTTTATCTACTGGTTCATTTCAGTGCAGTTTTGTATTTTAGTAAATGCTTTTAAAATGAAAGCCAAAGCTTTAGAACAGTCTGCTGGATAAATATGGTTATTGGAATGAAAGTGCAAATTTAAGTCTATTTAACTTAAAAGCATCCTACAGTCTTTAGCATAATGTGTACTGCAGTGAGAGTCAAAAAGTGTTGAAAAATTAAAAGAATTTGTCACATCTGATGCCGTGTGTACGTTTTGCTCTTGTGTGAGAGAACATCGCTCACTCATACCAGCAGTTGGCATTAGTCTGTAATTGGCATCCAAACAGGGAAGCTGGAAGAGCTGGAAATCTATCTAGTTTATACATGTTTCGATCATTACTAATGGATTTGTGTAGCTTTTGTCAATCGTGTTTTCTAAATTGCAAGACAAGATTAGAAATGAAACAAGTGTGTTCCTAAGCTAATCAGCCAATCAGAGTTCTCTTTCTCGACATGCAGGCCCCAGGCCGACCATCAGCTTGGTGTGTCCTGGGCTTTAAGTTCTTATTATTTCTACTTAATTGGATACTCTTGGGCCCTTGAGAAAGGCCCTTAACCCTCTGTGCTTCATGGCTGATCCTGTGCCCTGACACCAGCTTCAGAGCAAGCTGGGATATGTGGAGAAATATACACATATATATATATATGACAAATAAAGGCTATTCTATTCTATTCTTTTCTATTCTATTCTAATCAAGGCTTCTACATTTCATTGGTTAAATATGATGATGTTTATGGAGAGACAGTGAAAACATTTAGAACTGTATTGCTAGTGAGACTTCACCCAGCTGTAGTTTAGGCTACAGGTAGTCACGCGCACAAAAACCTGCTAACAAGTGCACTGAACGGAGAGTCTTTTGTTGTTCAATTAATGTATCAATGTTTAATTTAAGCGATTTTCTGTTTCACGTTAATTAAATATTAGATTTTATGAGATGAAGGGGAAAAAGAAAATCGGCCGAAAACATATCAGCCAAAAAATATATCATCCATCAGCTATATATATATATATATATATATATATATATATATATATATATATATATATATATATATATATATATATATATATATATAAATAACAGTTGTGACCCATCGATCATTAACAACATGAACTTCTTCAGCATTTCGCTCCTCACGTGCATCAATGAGCCTCGTCCCCCACGACCCTGTCGCCGGTTCACCACTGTTCCTTCCTTGGAGCACGTTTTATAGACACTGACCACTGCAGACCAGGAACATCCCACGAAAGCTGCAGTTTTGGAGACGCTCTGATCCAGACGTCTAGACGTCACAATTTATCAAACTCGCTCAAATCCTTACGCCCGTTTTTCCTGCTTCTAACATCAACCTTGAGCACAAAATGTTCACCTGCTGCCTAATAAATAAATCCACACACTAACAGTTTATTCAAGTAGAACTGATGTGCAAATAATTTATAGCTGTAAGTTGCTGTTGTTTTGGATAAGAACATTTTCAAAATGACACAAACATCGAATACGTTTAGTTTTATGAAAATGTAATAAGGCTAATAAATGTACAAGTAACACAACAGTAACTGTAGTAAGAGTGAGGCTTGTAAATAAAGTGATCTTATAAACTCGGTGTGTATTTACACGTGCATGTTATTTCCATCCCTGCGTGGGAGAACATTATTCACACTATTAGAATAACACGTGCGGGTATGTTACTATTCTTACCGATTCTTTTCTCCGGTTCTCCTTTGCAGGCTTCAGCATGACCGAAAAGGAATTCAAGCAGAACGAGAGATGAGAATTTTGCGTTTATCTCCGCAGTCCTGGTGGAGAAATTGCGCCACCTACGTCACGCGTCCCTCGTGTTTCCGTGAAGCCGCACGTGAATGATTTACAGGAAACCGTCTGAATATTTCTGATCTCTGAACCTCACATAATCAAAATGCGTGACATCAGACTGCGTGTAGAGAAACATTAACATGATCACCAAGCAATAAAGCTTTTTCTTTATTATTTACTCGGTGACATGGTGTTTATAGCGCGCATAAACACCAGAACCGTAAATACCGTTACTGCAGTTATTCTCATGCAGTTTACTTTCACTTTCACTCTCACCTCTCCAGCGGTCTGTTCATCATGAAGCCCTGCTGGTTCTGTACTTCACTCCTGGGTTGGGAAGTAAAAATGTGGGGAGAGTGAGATAAACACCTACATTTATAAGTTATAAGGCTTTATAAGTGTTATTTCAGGTTCCATGTGGTACAGGAGATAAACGTGGAGAGAGACTGAGACGTCACTGGGATATGAACTTGGTCACAGCTTGTCTTTACAGTCACTGAATGGTTTTGGTTTTGGTAATAATTGTATTGTTGATATAGAAATGCTGTACATCATATATTTAATATCTCTGTTATGCTTAATATGGAACCTCCAAAAGATTTGGGATCGACCATGGTGTACCAGGAATGTCCAATCTCTCCATTTCTATTTCTACTAGTGGCTGAACTTCTCTCTCTCTTCACGCTATAAACTACCAAAACATCTGAGGACTGAAAACATTTGACAGCGTAATCTACATTTCTCAAATGGCAGATGACAGTGTGTTATTTTTGAGAGATAAAGTGAGTTATAAAGGTGATGGAATTTACATCTGAACTTTTCAAATCTTCTGGATTAACGTTAAACCGTAAAAACATTTTGAATATTATTTATTCATGATTCTACTGATCAATTTGTTGAAAACATATCAGTAAAGGATTGTGTTCAATATCTTGGCATTCATATTTCCAAAAATGAGTGTACTTGTGAACAATTGAATTTTATAGCAAAAAAAATTATTGATATACATTTTTATTATAAATACCAATTACAAAGGAATCTTACTATATTTGGAAGAGTTTTGCTTTCTGAGGCTGAGGGTCTTTTCAGATTTGTTTAACCAGCTCTCCCTCTATCAGATCTGAAACGTCCAAAGGAATAAACAAAACCTTCCTGGATTTTATTTGGAAAAATAAACTTACGTTAAGTAAAAAAGGACATTTTTATCAAGCGAAAGAATCAATGTTAGGATTTATATCTGTATATGATGGTATGAAGAGGTGGAGATGTTCAGGAAGAACATCACTGAAGGTCTCGGAGTGAAATACACGACACGCTGCTGATTGTTAGTAACAGGATGTAATATGTACAGTATTAGTGTTAGTAGTTATTTGCATTAGTATTATTATTATTAGCAGCAGACTCTGGAACAGTTTCCTTTCAGCCCACTGAACTCTACAGATAAACACTGATCTGTAACTCAGAATGCACTGTACACTAACGTGCCCCATCCTGTACACGTCCACTGCTTTCCATGATGCCTTTTACTCTTACTGCCTACTGCTGCATCTTCTCTTACTGCATTACAGCATTCTACCCCGTCCTGCCTTTTCTTACACTGTTATCGTCACTTTTTTATGACCAGAACATTTTAAACACTTTTATGAGTTTCTCAGTAGCTCCTGGTTTTATAACCATAAAGACTGTAGAAAGATCATCAGTCATAATCACACACTCCAGTGCTCATGTTAGTTCTCACTCTCCAGTGTTCTGTAGTGTTTAAAGACTATAATCACACTCTTGATGTCACCCACATGAGGATGAGGTTCTGCTTTTGAGTCTGGTTCCTCTCAAGGTTTCTTCCTCATAACATCTAAGGGAGTTTTTCCTTCACCACAGTCTCCATGCTGCTCATCAGTGATAAATACACACCATTCACCTTCACTGTTACATTCTGTAAAGCTGCTTTGAGACGACGTTTGTTGTGAAAAGCGCAATAGACTTTTTGTGTATCTGTAATTTACTGAAGTGTTTCCATTAGAAGAGACTTTTATTTTGACTTCACTACATTTCAAAGACAAATATTTACTTTTTACTACATGTAGTGAAATCGGTCTTTTCTTTTTATTAACGAGGATAAAAACGTAACCGGTGAAACATGCAGCGAGTCACCAATCAGGATCGAGCGCACGCTCTGTTTTACACGTGTTCTGATCGGCGCTCGGTGAATCTACTGATCACCAACATACAGTTCAGCATCAGTTCAACATCAAGCAGAACATTTAGAGAGGAATAAATGATGAAGAAACTCCAGACTCGAACTCACCACCACACACGTGACCTCATTTACACGTCTTATTAGAGATGGTTTTGGGTTCATGATGATTGTAACAGAAATCAATCAGTGTTTGAGTCATTAATATCATTCTATTAATAGATCAGTGTGCTGAGAGTCACATTCGAGTCTTTACACAGAAACTGAGGTGATTAAGTGAAGAATCTTGTGATAAAAATGAGAATAGGAACATTAGAGTTATAATAAATCATAGTGATTTGGATACTTAAGTACATTAAAAGGCAAAAAACGTTTGTCCCTTAACTCAAATAAATGTTTAAAGAGACACTTTTACTTTTACTGAGTCACATTTTTCTGAGTCTCTACTTTTACTCAAATACATGGTTTTACTTCATCCACCACTGATTATAATTTTTGTTGCTCCAATATAATTGTTGTTGCTATCTTGTTTATTTTTGTTATTGTTATTGTTATTGTTATTGTTATTAATAATAATAATAATAATAATAATAATAATAATAATAATAATACTAATAATAATAATAATAATAATAATAATAATAATAATAATAATAATAATAATAATAATAATAATAATAATACTCGGAAGCTCCAGTAGGTGGCAGTGCGCCTGTCTGCAGAATGCTGACAGCAGTAGAAGTAGTTTTCCTGCCTGGATTTCTGCTCTATCTATCTATCTTTCTCTCTATCTCTCTCTTCTCTATCTGTTTCTCTCTGCGCGCGGATTTAATCCGGATTATAATAACTACACTACAGTGTGTGTGTGTGTGTGTGTGTGTGTGTGTGTGTGAGTGTGTGAGTGAGTGAGTGTGTGTTTCTCTTCACTCCTCTTTAACGGCTCCAGGTGAGTTTAACTGAAGCGCGCTAACTGGCTAACGGTTGAGCGGCTACATCCCAAATGACTCCATGTTCCCTAGCTGAGTGCACTAGGTCCACTCTGATATGGGTCTGATATTGGGCACTAGATAGGGCACACTGTAGGGAGGAGTGTGGGATTTGGGACCGGACCTTAGTAAATTGTTTCAGGTAGTCCTGAGGTAACTTTTTTTTTTTTTTTGGAAGAGGAAGATCGATCCGTTTGTTTGTTTGTTTGTTTGTTTACTGTTAATAGTATTTCTTGTATACAGTTTATACTCAAGTTGAGACTTGTGTAGAGATTTGATTAGGATGAAGTTCTGACGGTTGGGGTGCGGCAGCAGTCTGAGTCACACTTCTGTCCTGATACACACGCAGTAAGACTCTTCGATATGATATGGTTATCGAACAGTATCGTGATAAAATGCTTACGATACTGTTTGGAGAGATATCACTTACTTTTAATGTGTGTTTTAAATAAATTATAAAAAAGTAACATTTTATTTATATATATATATATATATATATATATATATATATATATATATATATATATACATGAGGTGGTATCAAAGTTTGGAGACTCGCTCTGTTTGCAAGAGCTTTTTATCTCCATCTCCATTTCCACATGATCACCTTAAATATTCCCCTTCCACAGCAGTACAGTGCTCCCAGCATTCTTCTGGAACGTGTCCTGGAAGTCTTCTTTCGGAAGTGAGTCAGGCATCTTCTGCACTTCCAAACAGTGACCTGTGAGCTGCATCTTCCTGTTCAGGAGGTAAATCTGGCGAGTAGGGTGTGTGTGGAAGTAAGATCATGTTCCTGGTGAGAAACTTCCGTGTGAGGAGAGCTCTGTGACCGGGTGTGTTGTCGTCGTAGAGCATCCAGTTCATGGTGAAATCGCAGACGTGGTAGTGCACGTGGTCAGAACAACAGCAGTCGCACAGCTCCAGATGTACACTGGACGATGGCACATTGACTTATGAAGGTCGGTGCTCCCTGTGACTGTGTGTGCAGCCTGGTGCTGCATCTGTTTGTGATCCAGTACTGTTGTTCCTGTGAGGATGATGATGTTATTGCCCATGCAGGAAATATAAACCATCTCAGACATCAGGGATGAAGATCAGGTCTCTTTGCCCAGAGATCCACAGCATGGTCTCAAAAACACGATGAAGGGGTTGGATTTGGAGCTGTACAGAAAGGAGGATTAAAGCACCGCTGCATCATTCTCATTAGGGAGAGATGGACTGAGGGTTTAAATAGGAGATAGCAGAACTATCAGAAGATCACCGAGTGGCATTATGGAAAAATTTAGGACTTGCAAAAATGAAACTGTTTGTGAATGACATCTAGGTCTTCAGTGGCTTCTGTGGTTTGTTTAATTGTTTGATGCTCATTCTCAGAAGAAGTAGAATGCTCCTGATTCTGCTGGTTTTTCAGTAGTATCCTGAAAATCCCTGATAGATGCACAGTGTCCCATGTGATGAAAACCAGTAACCAGTCTGTAAGTCCAGTATATGATGGAAACAATCGAGATGTTCTGTAATACATTTGTCTTTAATTATTGATTTCCAGAAGGACTGCTGGAGAAACCATGACTCCATGCTCACCAGTGGTAAATAAAATCCATACGCTCCATAAAACGTCTCCTCAGTATCTGTACAGTGTCGTGAAGATGTTGCATATGCTAATCGGTGGATTCTGGTTCCCTCAGGGTTCTCTTGGCGAGGGCGAGAGCATGCAGATAAACGAGGAACCCTGCGTAAGCAACACGCACAACGAACTGAACATCATCTACATCAAAGAGGAAGAACCTGAGGAAGATGAGTATCTCTGTGAGAGCACTCTGAGTCTGAATAATGTTCTTCATCGTGGTCTGAACCTTACATCCATGCTAGCAGGGGTTCCTGTGTGGTGAAACCTGATGATAACAGCAGCTATATAACACCTCTGAAGCTCGCTCACTGCATCACATTTAATAACAGGCTTTATTACACTACAAGACCAAAAGCTTGGGGACATCTGATCTGCTGTGTTCTTCTTTTTGGAACATTCCACATTTTGTCTCAATTGAATGCTATAGTAAGCTCCACTCTTCTGGGAAGATGTTCTACTAGATTTTGTGGAGATTTGTGCTCAGTCGGACACAGGGGTGTTAGTAAAGTCAGTAGGTGAGAAGGTCTGTGGTACAGTCAGAGTTTACATTCATTGTTCACTAGGGTTTATAGCAGGAGATCTTCTACTCCAACCCATTAGAAGCAGATCTTCATGGTGCAGTGAAGCTGCCTGTAGTTTGGTTTGTTTTATAAGACTTTCTGTTCTTCATTTGTCTTTTTATCAAATTAGACAATTTCACCAGAATCACTTCTGGTGAAGCAAATATTCCTCCTGCATTCTGACTTTCCTGTGTTGTGTCCAGACCGTGAGGAATGCAGATGCTTTTTCTACAACAAGTGTGAAGTTCATGGTCCAGCTCTCTTCATACATGATACCCCAGTTCCCCTGGGAGTCACTGACCGAGCCAGGCAGACTCTTCCTCGTGGTCTCGAGGTCAGACAGTCCCATATTCCTGGAGCAGGTCTGGGAGTGTTTAATGGAGGAGACACTGTTCCAGTAGGTGCTCACTTTGGGCCGTATCAGGGAGAACTGGTAGATAAAGAGGAAGCCATGAGCAGTGGATACTCCTGGGTGGTGAGTTTGTTTTCTGTTCTTTAATTATTATTTTATATAAACATGAATCACTACAATTTCCACTAACTTCCCTCATACACATTTAATTATCAGCGTATTTCTAACGTGTAATGAATGTGGGAAAACTGCACACGGAAAGAACAATGGAATAATCATTTTAATTCTATATTCTATTGGAATGGTACATGTGAAAGTGAGAACTTTCCAGCAGAAACCATCACCCTATTGCTGAAAGTTCTGACTTTTTCTTGTGAATATTCAGCATTAGGGTGATGATTTCTGCTGGAAAGTGGGACAAGAACTCCAAGATGAAAAAATGGTCATAAAAGAAAATAATTTTTTTTCTCAGATCTCCAGGAATGGACAGTGTGAGCAATACATCAATGCCAGAAGAGAGACGTATGCTAACTGGATGAGGTCAGTCATTTAATGTATGGAAAAGCATCTCAGTCTTTCCTTCTTCTACTCATAGATCACTTTTTCCTCGTCCATCATGTCAGGTATGTGAACTGCTCACGTAATGATGAAGAACAGAACCTGGTTGGGTTCCAGTATCGAGGTGCGATCATGTACCGCTGCTGTCGCCCCATAAGACCAGGACAGGAGCTGTTGGTGTGGTACGATGAGGAGTACGCTCAGGATCTCGGAATCACCTTCGACTTTCTTTGGAGCGGAAAGTGCTCTGCAAATGGTTAGGTCCAAACATGTTTCCTGCTTATTTGCTCTTAGCCAATCATGTCCCTGGTTCTGTTTTCTGAGACACCTCATTTCATCAGGTAAATAATAAGATGAATTGGATTTCATTTCTACTGCAAACACACCCGTTCCTTATCATAACGTCAAGGAACCGAGGAACATGTACATAATGTAATGTAGGAACACTTGACTGACTGAGCGAAGCCCAGGACATTACAGTATCTCAGTATAGGTTAATATGACCTCCTCCTTTCACCTGTAAAGGTAAAGAAAGACCACCCCCATGTTGCCCCATGTTGTACTACTGGTCACATCAGCTTACATCGCTCTGCTGTTTATCACTCAGGAAGCTCATCCATCCTTCATCCATAACTGCATTCACATTTGTGTTCTTTCTCTGCTGCAGAATTGATGGAAGTTCTGCAGCTCTTCTCCTGCTCCATATGTCACCTTACCTTCACTGCTCAGTCCTACCTCCACCGACACATTAGGAGGTGCCACCCCGAAGAATTTGTGAGGATGTTGCAAGAACAAGCGATCAAATCCGAGAACCTGGAGAGCATGAGCAGCTCCAGCGGCGATCACGGATCTTCATGGTACAGTAACACTTCTCAGGAAAAAATGCAAGAGTGCCCGGATTGCGGGATGAGTTTTAGTTTAGTGAGCCACCTGGAGATACACCAGCGCGTCCACACGGGGGAGAAACCATATCCGTGCTCACAGTGTGGGAAGAGTTTTACTCAGCAGAGCAATCTCCGAACCCACGTACGCATCCATACAGGAGAGAAACCCTACCAGTGCTCGCACTGCAGCAAGAGCTTTACGCATCGCAGTAGCCTCCATCTGCACCAGCGCATCCACACGGGAGAGCGGCCGTACCGCTGCTTATACTGCGACAAGAGCTTCGTACAGCAGAGCGCCTTCCAGCAGCACCAGCGCATTCACACCGGAGAGAAACCATACCAGTGCTCGCTGTGTGGGAAGAGCTTCACTCAGATGAGCTCGCTCCAGCTGCACCAGAGCACCCACACAGGAGAACGTCCATATCAGTGCTCACACTGCGGGAAGAGCTTCGCCCGCCAGAGTCACCTTCACACACACCAAAGCACTCACAACGAGGAGAAGCCGTACCGCTGCTCACAGTGCAACAAGAGCTTCACGCTCCGGAGTCAGCTCCAAGCCCACGCCCGCATTCACACCAGAGACAAGCCGTACCCCTGCTCACACTGTGGGAAGAACTTCCCGTTCCTCAGCCATCTCCAGATCCATGAGCGCAGTCACACGGGAGAGAAACCTTTCCACTGCTCGGCCTGCGGGAAAAGTTTCATCGACCGGGGAACTCTCAAAACGCACCAGCGCATCCACACGGGAGAGAGACCATACCGCTGCTCGGCCTGTGGGAAAACCTTCACTCAGAGGAGTTCACTCCAGAGACACCAACGACTTCACACCGGGGACACGCCACACCAGTGTCTGCCCTGTGGGCGGGGCTTCCACGATTTAAATACGTTTCAAACACACGTGTGCACAAAGCCACCAAATTCTGACACCGATCTCACAAATCAACAAGCTTGACTTGTTTTCATGTTTTAGCTTTTATATAGGAAGCATAAAAAAAGATGGTTTGTATATAATATTTTATTCCAGTGTATTATTTCATTTGTAAATAAAATATAGTTTATATATTTCAGGAGAATTTATCATCCATGAATAAACTAATTTATCGGATTTTCTTACGTTTACAAAGGTGTGATGCTGTGCATGGTCATTATGAAGAACAAAAATGCTGGAGATGCCAAAACAACACCATGACTGGACCATGTGGAAGTGTGACGCGCAGTTAGGTTTCTGCAGGAACTCAAAGTCCTTCATCCATCTAACCAATTCTTCATATAACTAGGGAGAGGAGCAGGAGGATACACTGATGTTCCTGATCTTGAGTGCAACATAAGTCTACAGTGTAGAAGGTGCACCTCACCTGCATTAAAGTGTGAGAAAGCAACCAATAACACATCATGGTTCAGATTCAGGTCTCCAAGTTCAAGTGAAGGGATCCAAAGACGTCTGATACAATTGTGCATCTCTGAGTTTGTGGTAAAGGTTTGGAGATGGAACATGGCTGGAAAAGTAGGGTGAAAAAAGAAAGTATGAGGAATGTTTTGTGCAATTTACCAAATTTACCTCAGCTCAGCTGTTTATTACTGCAGTACTCATTGTGGCCTAATGGGTGGCACTACAGGACTGTGTGTGTGTGTGTGTGTGTGTGTGTGTGTGTGTGTGTGTGTGTGTGTGTGTGTGTGTGTGTGTGTGTGTGTGTGCGCGCGCGCGCGCATATACACTTTACCCATCTCTGGACCGAGGCAGCTGTGACTGGAACTGCTATGCACTTACCCCAACTCAAATACCTATAACTCCTTACATTAACTCAAATACCTATAACTCCTTACATTAACTTAAATACCTATAACTCCTATACCCGTACCATTAACTCAAATACCTATAACTTCTATACCCTTACTATTAACATAAATACTAGTAATTCCAAATTCTGCTAATCCTATACACTAACCCCTAACTCAAACCCTCTTACTCCTATACCCTCACCCCTAACTCCTATAAACTTACTCTTAATCCCTATAAATAAACACCCATCTAACTTCCTGAACTCCCTAATCCTAAACTCCAGTACCCCGAACTCTCATATCTTTACCCATATACCCTTTACATTAGAAGTCTATCAGTAATGAGTGAGCGAGTGCTGACTGAAGCAAAAGCTCTTGGAATAATAATCTGTTAATTCCAGTCCAAATCCATCCTCAAATTTCACGAGTTGCTCAGTAAAGTCATGAAACTTCAGACTGTATGCTTTATTCTTACCCCCTGTATCCTTCTACTCCTACCATTAGACCCCCGGACCCCCTCGCCCTTATACAATAACTCCTAACATCAACTCATCCCACTTATTTATTTTATTTTAGATATATTCACTTTATTATTTATTCTAAATGATTATTGTTTTATTATTATACAGAAAATATGAGAATATAGGAGTGTGTGTGTGTGTGTGTGTGTGTGTGTGTGTGTGTGTGTTTCACACTGCACTGAAATATTCCTCTAAATATGTTCATTTGTCTCTTAAACATCCTGTATACACACACACACACACACACACATATTTCCTTTACTCATTGCCAACGTGTCATCCAGCCAAAACCAGCAGGCTTTAAAAACTCCCACACGGATGTGTGTGTGTGTGTGTGTGTGTGTGTGTGTGTGTGTGTGTTGTATATTTGTGTCCAGCAGGAATGTAAGGACTACTCAGTCTGTCGGGATCTGTGTGTGTGTGTGTGTGTGTGTGTGGTGCTGAAACAGGTTGTTTTGTGTCTGTGTCCTAGACGTGTAACACCTCTGGTCAGTGGTTTAGACACTGTGTGTGTGTGTGTGTGTGTGTGTGTGTGTGTGTGTGTGTGTGTGTGTGTGTGTGTGTGTGTGAGAGAGAGTCTGGCCCTTGAGCCTCTGTGGGCGCATAAATATCGCCAGTTTGGCCTTAAAAGAGAAACAAAAACCTCTGATTCAACTCGCCACCTCTGTCTGAGAGTGTGTGTGTGTGTGTGTGTGTGTGTGTGTGTGTGTGTGTGTGTGTGTGAGTGTGCGTAAGTACGTGTGCGTGAGTGTGTGTGGTGAAAACTTGAGTCTGAGTAAATACTGAGACTCATCATTCAGGCTGTTCCTCTGCCTATAATTCTCTTGTTTCTCTGTGTGTGTGTGTGTGTGTGTGTGTGTGTGTGTGTGTGTGTGTGTGTGTGTGTGTGTGTGTGTGTGTGTGTGTGGTGTTACAGTCAGCACCCTGTAGTTGATTATTTTCCTGTAACAGCGCACCTCATTGTGTTCTTGTTTACCCCTGACACGTCTCTCAGCTCCAGTTTTCTGGAGCTCAGCGGATTCTGACTCACATTCATTCCGTTAGAGTAAAATTCCATGATACGGATTCGACTTTTCCCGAGTGAAGAGTTCACCACATCTGTGCACCAGGTCACTCCGAAATATCTTTGTCATTTGGTGCGTTTGGGATGGAGCCATAACACACATCTAGTGAGACCAAAAAGAAAAAGTGTTCCGCGCTACAGAGGTGTGTGTGTGTGTGTGTGTGTGTGTGTGTGTGTGTGTGTGTGTGTGTGTGTGTGTGTGTGTGTGTGTGTGTGTGTGTATGTCTGGTTAGTGTTTAAGGTTAGTCATGGACATGTTCAATATTCTTACACACACAAACACACTTCTAACGTTTTGTTCAATAACAGGAATGATGTCATCTCCTTAACCTCAAGACACTGTAGGTGGTTTTGCCATCCTGAGGCATGGCACTGACCTCTCCCCAAAACACACACACACACACACACGTGTGCTAAAATTATATAACATACTGAGGTGGATGAGTAAGTACTGTGTGGGTTTTTGGGGCGTGGTAGTACTGTGTGTGTGTGTGTGTGTGTGTGTGTACATTTCTGGTTTAAGAACACATTATGAGGTATAGCTACACATTCGAGCTGCTCCAGTTCTCTTACAGAAACTCCAAACAATAACAACAGAAGCAAACTGACTAAAGAGCAACATCCAGACGACCATCAGTCTGATCCCAAATACAGTCTGATCCCAAATACAGTCTGATCCTCACATATAGTCTGATCCTTACAATTAGTCTGATCCTCAAATGCGGTCTGATCCTCACATTCAGTCTGATCCTCAAATACATTCTGGTCCTCACATACGGTCTGATCCTCAAATACGGTCTGATCCTCAAATATAGTCTGATCCTACACATCCTGATACTACACTATAACTGCAATTAATACAGTGAATTCACTCTCACACACACACACACTGCACTGCACTGCACCTCACCACTGAACCATATCATGTGATTGTAATAAGCAGTGGCAAAAATTTTCCTTGCGCTCGTTTTCTCGTGTGTCACTTTAAACTTTCACTTGACTAAAAGTACAAAAGTTTTTGCCTTCAAATGTACTTAAGTATCCAAATCACTATGATTTATTATAACTCTAATGTTCCTATGATCATTTTTATCACAAAATTCTCCACTCAACCATCTCAGTTTCTGTGTAAAGACTCGAATGTGACTCTCAGCACACTGATCTATTAATAGAATGATATTAAAGACTCAAACACTGATTGATTTCTATTATAATGATCATGAACACAAAACCTTCTTTTCTACTACTTTAATAAAACGTGTAAATGAGGTCACGTGTGTGGTGGTGAGTTTGAGTCTGGAGTTTCTTCATCATTTATTCCTCTCTAAATGTTCTGCTTGATGTTGAACTGATGCTGAACTGTATGTTGGTGATCAGTAGATTCACAAAGCGCCGATCAGAACACGTGTAAAACAGAGCGTGCGCTCGATCCTGATTGGTGACTCGCTGCGTGTTTCACCAGTTACGTTTTTATCCTCGTAAATAAAAAGAAACGACTGATTTCACTACATGTAGTAAAAAGTAAAATATTTGTCTTTGAAATGTAGTGAAGTCAAAATAAAAGTCTCTTCTAATGAAAACACTTCAGTAAATTACAGATACACAAAAAGTCTACGTGTGTACAATAACAAATTACTTCATCAGCTTTTTCTTTTCAAGGCCAGCTCTCACACTTTGTGTTCTCCATGTTTTTTTTTGTTTTTTGTTCTTTTTTTAATTAATCCCATGGTCAGTATGAATGCTGGATTGTGGTTGGCTGAAAGGACTTCAGGTATGAATAGTGGATTGTGATTGGCTTAAAGAACTTCAGGTGTGAATAGTGGATTGTGATTGGCTGAAAGAACTTCAGGTGTGAATAGTGGATTGTGATTGGGTTAAAGAACTTCAGGTATGAATAGTGGATTGTGATTGGGTTAAAGAACTTCAGGTGTGAATAGTGGATTGTGATTGGCTGAAAGAACTTCAGGTATGAATAGTGGATTGTGATTGGCTGAAAGAACTTCAGGTATGAATAGTGGATTGTGATTGGCTGAAAGAACTTCAGGTATGAATAGTGGATTGTGATTGGCTGAAAGAACTTCAGGTGTGAATAGTGGATTGTGATTGGCTGAAAGAACTTCAGGTGTGAATAGTGGATTGTGATTGGCTGAAAGAACTTCAGGTATGAATAGTGGATTGTGATTGGCTGAAAGAACTTCAGGTATGAATAGTGGATTGTGATTGGCTGAAAGAACTTCAGGTGTGAATAGTGGATTGTGATTGGCCGAAAGGACTTCAGGTATGAATAGTGGATTGTGATTGGGTTAAAGAACTTCAGGTATGAATAGTGGATTGTGATTGGGTTAAAGAACTTCAGGTGTGAATAGTGGATTGTGATTGGCTGAAAGAACTTCAGGTATGAATAGTGGATTGTGATTGGCTGAAAGAACTTCAGGTATGAATAGTGGATTGTGATTGGTTTAAAGAACTTCAGGTGTGAATAGTGGATTGTGATTGGCTGAAAGGAGTTCAGGTGTGAATAGTGGATTGTGATTGGCTGAAAGGAGTTCAGGTGTGAATAGTGGATTGTGATTGGCTTAAAGAACTTCAGGTGTGAATAGTGGATTGTGATTGGCTGAAAGGACTTCAGGTGTGAATAGTGGATTGTGATTGGCTGAAAGGACTTCAGGTGTGAATAGTGGATTGTGATTGCCTGGAAGTTCAAGCGTGACTTCAGAGTGTTGGAAGTTTGCGTTCGTCAGTTGAGTATAAATGAATGCGCTGCTTATAAACATCTGTAACTATAGTAACATCCAGTTTCAGTTCCATCCAGAGTGAGATAGCGATTGTACACGTTTCCTAATAACCTCACTGAGCTCCATGCAGGACTTTTGCATGTGGTGGAACTTATAAAGTAAATACGTAGACAAGATGACTTTGAGGAACTGGAGAAGAAAATATTCCAATCAGAATTATTTCTCTAACTCTAGAGCAATAAACCAGCACCAGGAGTCACTCCAACAGCTTCATTATTGGTAGAGACTTGACACAGATGCACAGAATTGTAGATGTAACAACTCGTATATAAAATTAAAAAGGAAAACAAAGCGTTATTTGTATTCATTCAGTTAGTTTTGCTCTGCAAACATCAATTAAAGCTTGAACTCCTCTATGCTTGGAGGTGTCCAGGGTAGAAGGTGATAATCCATGCATAGGTTTGAGGCCTTAAACCATTATAACACTCTCCACGTCACCTTGGGTCATTCTTCACCTTCACATCCACCACATCCACACACCTAACCCTGGATCATCACCTGATTTTTATGTGTGTGTTCACATTATAACATAAACCCTTAAGAGGAACCAGGAACTCAGACAGGAACCGATCCTCATCCAGACACAAGATATTACTGTTATACATCGATCCCTTCTGTAACTTCAGGAACTTTATTACAACTGTTCTGTATCAACTGCAATCTGAAGGCATTGTCATGGTTACTAAGAGGAACTATCCACAGCCATCTCTGGTTTCTCCAGGCTGCTCCATGAGCTCCACAGAGAGGTGCTGAATCATCATTCATTTCTTCTAAGCAGCAAATGCTGTGGGTAAATGCTGTTTTAAGACCTAATGTTCTCCCACTTGATTTGTTTTGACACTGACAATGCTCACGTGTGTGTGTGTGTGTGTGTGTGTGTGTGTGTGTGTGTGTGGTGACAGCGGTCAGTAAAATTAATCTTATCCGAGACAGCAGCAATAAAAGCAGTGAGCTATAAGGGGATTTACAGACTTGTTTATGCTCTTTGTCTGTTTACGCTCTTTTTCTCAACATTTGTGTGTGTGTGTGTGTGTGTGTGTGTTCGAGACATTCAACCACAAGAGGACTGTGGCAGCTGTGAGACGTTTTGCTTGGTTTTCCAAGTCTGAGGTTCAGGAAAACACACTCACCTACTCCTTGTGGTGCACTGACCACACACACACACACACATACAGACACACACAAACACACACACATGCACACACACACACACAAAAACACCACGCTGCTGATCTCAGCCCAAACAGAAATTGTGTCAAATACGTAAAATAGAGGCAAACAGAGGTGAGATGTTTGAGGAGGTACGTGTGTGTGTGTGTGTGTGTGTGCCAGATGTGATCTTCCCACTCAGAAGGACAGAATCAACTCTCAGATCTTCACTTCTGCACGACTTCTTCATACTCAAGTCAAGTGAAGAATCTTTTACTGTCATTTCTACCATATAAATCTGACCCAATACACAGTGACATAAGACACGTTCCTCCAGAACCCTGGTGCATTCTGCATCAAGTACAAGGTTCTTCACCAACTCAGAGACACAAAGACCCAAACCTGTTCCAGCATGACAAAACCCTGTGCACAAAGCCACCTCCCTGAAGAGACGCTTACCAGGGGATGTTGGAGAGAAAGATCTCCTGCTATAGAGCTCCAACTCGATAAAACTGATAAATGTGAACACTGACTGAACTCTTACATCCAGAGCCTTCAGTGGTGTCCTATCTGAATCAATCCACCTCTTTATATCATCATTATGACTCTATATAAGAATCATCTACAGCTATAGAAACCATCCATATAATACAGAAGCGCAGTGGAACAGAGCGCTGCATCACAGAGAGGTAACTCATGTAGCGAGAATGAAATGCATTACTAAAGCAAGAAACACTGAACACAATTTAACAAGTCTCTTTTAACTGCAGCCACAGCATCAAAATATCCAAATAAAATAACAAGATTACAGTCCACCCCGGGCTTTACGTGCACTTCAGAGGTACTTTTTGGGTTCTCTGAGGACAGAAACCCATTGGATACATTTTTTTCTGGGGATTTGAAATGAAGGCAAATTGTGTGTGTTTGTGCAAAAACTAAAGGAAAGAAACACAAAAGTATAAATGGTTCTTGAGAAAGTTCAACTCTGTAGAATGGCTTTGGCTGACTTCTCTTCATGATGTCCAGCTTTTCATAAAAATCCATCTTGAAATTGGCACTGTGAATATATCTACAACCAAAACAACTTCTATAAAAGCTATTTGTCTACACAAATATGTTCGAGATTGTGCAGTTTGCTATAGATGCGGTTTGCGAGCTCTGACTAGTGGGCTCTCTGACCGTCCAATCACAGGACGTGAAAATGCAGCTGTTATTGTACTGATAGATGATTCCGGTGTCACCAACTGGGAATCTGGTTGATTAAGTACCAGAACTGCAGATTAAAGATAATAAACTATTGTGAATAATTGATTTGTGGAAAAGAATCTGTTAAAAGGTTGGTCATAGATTCAGTGTTTTGGGGAGCAGAGGCCTCGCTGGTCCTGACGTCCCACCACTGCCGACATCACCACCTGACTTTACTATTACTATGCGACTCAGAAGAACGAGTCGTCTCAAAGAGCGATTCATTCATTTTCAGAGCGTCGCAAAATCTCTGCATGTTATGTAGAGCAAACAGAATGATTAAGTTCCTCTCTCGACTCTTCTACTCCGAGTCTTCACTCTTTTATTACGTGACTCCCACAGACACTATGAAGGTG
>NC_139583.1:1162923-1177923 GCF_946808225.1 Silurus aristotelis | reverse complement strand
TCTGTTCTCCTTTGACTCCCACGTTGACGTGTTTCATCTCCTGCTCAGATCCATCAAACACCATGAAGGTGATGAGTTCTCTGGAACAGAACCTCCGACAGTAGTGCAGGATTATATTAACGTGCTCGCTCTGATACGGTATCGTTTCCATAGTAACCCCTCGTTCACAGGGACACCGTGATAAATGAGTAAAAAAAAGGAGTGTGGATGTGGGAGGAGCCTCCAGTGTCAGAACTTTCTAATGTCTACAGGACAGAGTTTACACTTCTGTATGGTTTCCATTGTAACATGATGCTAAAAGATGATTTGTAGGATCTCCTGAGAGAAAACCATGGCCAAGAAGTATCACATCCACAACCTCGACCTCCACGTGTAAATACTGTTTCCACTGTAACTTCTGTGTTTCTCACGTGACTTCATTTCTCTCTATATTTAATATTTTCTTTTATTAGTTCTAATATTTTATTTCTACACACAAGCTTCATACTTTAGATCAGGGGTCAGTAACATGGTGCCCACAAGTCTTTTCTAAACAATAGCTCACCAAAGCGCCACTTACCAGTGAACCACAGCGAATTTCTTTTATTGCTATTCTTTTTTTTTATTAGATTTACATTGGTGTGAATTTGAAAATAATTATTAAAAATAAACTTAAATAAATGTTTATATTAGATTAGAGCTGGTCTCCATGGTGATTTTTGTGTTACATAATCGATAATCTGTACAAACATGATTTGGATGATTTGTTAAAAATTGTAAGTGGCTGGTGGTGATGTAGAAGTGATCATTTAAAAATGTAAATATTGCAGAGATTTATAGAAATAACTTTACATATTGATCGGTTTCCTACTTTGTTAAATCATTGTTGATAATTATTGTGAGAAATCATTCACATGATCAGCGTCTTCACAAAGATCATCATTCATTATTAATAATAACTTCATTAAAGGTAAATTGAGCAAATGTGTTATTTCAGAAGTGTGTATTAAACTGGAAGCTCTTCATATTAATCAGTACACAGGAAGTAGCTCTCAGTCTTAAATGTATACACACACACACACACACACACACACACACACACACACACACACACACACACACACACACACACACACACACACACACACACACACACACACAGGTGTAGGAGTGAAGTGTTTATTGAGGAGTGTTGATTCTCCAGAGCGTCACTTTCTTCATACAGCAAATAAATATGGAGGAGATACAAGAGGTATAAAAGAGCCAAAGCAGGTAACAGTCAACGCAGAGCCAGTCTGAGACCACACACACACACACACACACACACGCGCGCGCGCGTTTCTGCGGCAGAGATGACTTCATATTCCTCCTTCTGCAACTTAGTGCTGATCAACAGACCTGCAACACACAAACACACACACACACAGTAAGTCAGACTGAAAGTGAGCCCTCATGCTGCTGTATCCTGCACTGAATTTAAACACTGCCGCACCTCATTCGGTCCTGGATGTTGTTGATGACGTCTCCATACACCATGTTAAACAGCTGCTCCTTCGACAGAGTTCCATCAAGCTGCTCTGTATACACACACACACACACACACACACACACACACACACACACACACACACACACACACACACACACACACACAGTGTTATATGCCACATTGTTTACTAAGGAGGTGTGTCAGATTGGGACGCAGCCCACAGAGAAGCTGAATTCACACACACACACACACACACACACACACACCACGTACCAACATCCACTCCCATGTCCTCCATCTGTTTCTTGTGTTTGACGTACATCGGCCAAACATGACCATCGAACAGACCCGGGGGGTCAGGCACGGCGTAGTTCCTTGAGCTGCGCGCGCACACACACACACACACACACACACACGTATAAAAGGTAGAACTGACCAGATCTGGACCAATGTTATCTCACACACACACACACACACACACACACACACACACACACACACACACACACACACACACACACACTCACCATCTTCTCTTTTTGCATTCTTCATATGGGATGGAAATAAACAACCGCTGATCAAACACGTCTATCAGGGGCCTGCAAAAACACACGTGCACGTTTAGTTCAGAACAGACGTGTTTGTGGCGTGATGTTGGCGGGGTTTTGTCTCGGCGCATTAAAAGGACCTCGAGCTCGAAACATGATTCACTTAACAAGGGCACAGTGACTCACGACCACGACATGGTTCAACGTTTCAACAATTAAACTCAATTCCAGTGGGGAGAACAGTGTTGCTAAGCAACTAGCCAAAAAAAATTAAACACACAACATGGCGTCTGAAACAGCTACAAAGTCCCAGAGACTGTGTGTGTGTGTCTGTGTGTGTGTACCCACCCGTAGGTGTAGAGCAGGAACCCTTCCACGATGAGGATGTGCACACCTTCGTCCTCGTCGTCTGCGGAGCGAGGGAGGATCTCCTGATCCAGCGTGCTCTCCACACCGTGAGAGCGTTCAAACTTCACCGGGTTCTCCTGCCAGGCGTAGATGGTGCTCATCATGGCCTCCATGTCCAAAGCTGTGATCACTACACACACACCCACACACCCACAGGGAGCCAATCAGACGACAGGATGACACGTAGTCCATGTGGCGTTTCAATCTAGAAACATTCACACTGCATTTATTATTTAAGGTGCCTTGTGTACACACACACACACACAGCGCTTACCATCGTACTGCTTAAAGCCATCGTCCCCGACTTCGATCTCATCCTGGGGCTGAAACACACGCGTGTACATTCAGCGAGGCTGAACACCACGAGTTTGGCTTTAAACACTCCGACACACCCGCTAACGCTAAATATAGCTACGCTAACAACTATCCCAACTCGACTTTACACACACACACACACACACACGACTCTCATCCACTTCTCTTTCTCACACACACACACACTGTTACTAGTACTACTGATAATGTGCAGTTTGGTCGTTGGAAAGCCTCAGAACTCCACACAGTAGAGAGAATAATCTGTCTATTATTTATATGATTAGAGATGAATGATGATGATGATGATGACACTCACCTTGAAGAAGTCGTCTTGATGCACCACACAGCAGTTGGGCAGGACACCACACAGACGCTCCGTCAGGGTGGTCTTACCCCCGTTAGTGACCCTGACAACAACAACAACAACAACAATGATTACAAACACACAGTGTAAACCCCAGTTTTGAGGTCACACACACACACACACACAGTGTAAACCCCAGGTGACAGGTCACTGACACACACGCGCACACACACACTCTGTGTAAACCCCAGTTTTGAGGTCACACACACACACACACACACACACACACACACACACACAGTGTAAACCCCAGGTGACAGGTCACTGACACACACGCGCACACACACACTCTGTGTAAACCCCAGTTTTGAGGTCACTGACACACACACACACACACTCAGTGTTTGAGGTCACTGATAAAACACGGTGTAGTGAAATCATTTTGACTCAGGATCATTATATTATTATTATTATATTATAAACTTATTATTAAACCATTTAACATCAACAATCTGTTTTACTCATGTGTGTGTGTGTGTGTGTGTGTGTGTGTGTGTGTGTGTGTGTGTGTATATTTATAGTTTTATTAGTATTTTATTTTATTGATCTTCATGTTGAACAGTTAAGTAGTAGTTCACTACATGTACACATTTATATTTACAATTAATACATATATTAGGGTTATAAATGCATTTAATCATAATTATATAGATTTATTATATTTATTTACACACACACACACACACACTATATATATATATATAAATAAAAAGACACACTGCTGACTGTCCTGACCACGTGGTCACCCATAATCCCTCAAATCCAACATGTTTATATAATAATAATTCATATTTATATTAATAATAAACACAAAGTAAATGAACATGAATAAAACACGTCTATAAATTATTATAAAATGTAGAATATATAATGTACAGTATAAAAGCGCGAGCACGCGACACACCGGAAGTGAGACCCGGATCATTAATTCGCACGTTACTGAACTGCGCGCGCGCGTGGCCTGCACAGCGCCCTCTACCGCGCATGCGCCTCACACGCGCGCACATGCACGCGCCAGCACTCACCCTCCGATACCGATGATGAACTTCATGTCTGAGTCTTGCGCGCGGAAGTTCCGTGCAGATATAACGGTTCGGTTCGGTCCGGACAGAAGAAAGGGGCGGAAGCGGAAGTGAAGAAGAAAAAAAAGAGGTTGGTAAAACGTCAACTACTCGAGTCCTCCATGTTGGAGCGCGTGAAAGTCGTGGGGCGATGAGACACGCTCGTGCTCCTTCCGCGAGCTTCCACCGAGAGAAGGCCACGGGCTCGCTCACGCGCTGCTCTATCCTTAGCGCCGTGCCTGATTGGCTATTTAAACAGCGACACAACGTGGGGTCACCACCCCGGCCAGCCAATCACAGAGAGAGCTCGGGGAGAAGCGCCGCCCCCCCCCCGCTTTGCCCCGCCCCTCTCTCCCACAGCTTTGTAATGAACAACATACGGGGGAAAAAAAATTTGTTTTGTTTGTTTTTTTGTTTTTTTTTAGATTTGCTGATCTAAATAAATAAGATATTTTTTTTAAACATTTATATTTAATTTATTATGTCATAATCATTTGTAATTATGATGTAATAATTATTAATGCAGTAATTATAATAACTGATGTTTGATGAGGTTTTAATGATCATTAAATGATGTTTATTATAAGATTCTGATTATTATATCTTTATTCTGATGTGCTACTGAGTCTCGGGTTACTGACTATAATATACACTAAAACTTATATTCAGCTTTATTCTACAGTAATACACACTATACACACACACACACACACACACACACACACACACACACACACACACACAATACACACAATCCCCACGCAGCATTTCCATACTGTTACATGTTACACTCACGGAAATGTAGGAGTGTTTCAGACCTTCCTGTGCCGTCACAGCCGACATCAACACAGTGTCCACACACACACACACACACACACACACACACACACACACACACACTCTCTCACTCAGTCTCACATACACAATCAACATGATCACACACACATCCACACAATCACACTCAGTCACACACACACACACACACTCATTCAGATACACACCCATTCACAATCTTACACTCACATGTACACACATCACACACACACACACACACACACTGGACCATGTGATCAATATCACTAAAATAGATCAATGTGTTGTAATTATTTAGTGTTAACAGCAAAAGTTCTGTTGCTGAAACTTCAGTTGTATGTGTGTTTGTGTGTTTATGAGTGTTTATGTGTGTTTGTGTGTTATAGCTGTTCTGTGTGTTTGTGTGTTTATGTCAAGTCAAGTTTATTTCTTTTGCGCTTTTTACAACAGACATTGTTTTAAAGCAGCTTTACAGAAATCAACAGTGAAGGTCAATGATGTGAATTTATCCCTGATGAGCACCATGGAGACTGTGGCAAGGACAAACTCCCTTAGATGTTATGAGGAAGAAACCTTGAGAGGAACCAGACTCAAAAGGGAAACCCATCCTCATATGGGTGACATCAAGAGTTTGATCATAAATCTTTCAACACTACAGAACACTGGAGAGTGAGAACTAACATGAGCACTGGAGTATAAGATTATAAATGATGTTCTTTCTGCAGTCTATTTGAGATCTCAGGGAGCGTGACGGATTGTAGCGTGTTAAAAGACTGGAGAGATACATGGAGATAAACCATTTAGTGCTTTATAAGTGAGTAGCAGTAGTTTGTAGTCTATTCGAACCTCAACAGGAAGCCAGTGTAGGGATGATAAGATTGGGGTTATGTGATCATATTTTCTCGACCTTGTAAGAACTCTGGCTGCTGCATTCTGGACTAACTGAAGCTTGTTTATTAATGATGCAGGACATCCACCTAGTAATGCATTACAGTAGTCTATTCTAGAGGTCATAAACGCATGGACGAGCTTCTCTGCATCAGATATAGACAACATGTTTCTTAGCTTAGAAATATTTCTAAGGTGAAAGAAGGCTGTTTTTGCAACTTGGTTGATATGATATTTGAAAGACAAGTTGCTGTCTAAAATACCTCCCAGGTCTTTAACTGTTGAACTAGTGGTTACAGAACATCCATCTAAATGCAGGTTGAGATGCTGGAGCTTCTGTATACTGGTTTTTGGGCCGATAAGCAAAATCTCTGTCTTATCAGAATTTAAAAGTAGAAAGTTGTGGGTCATTCAATCTCTTATTTCTTTAACACACTCAGTTATCTGAGCTAATTGAGCTGTATCGCCTGGTTTAGATGAGATATATAGCTGAGTATCATCAGCATAACAATGGAAGCTAATCCCATGCCTTCTAATAATATTTCCTAAGGGAAGCATGTATATTGTGAAGAGCAGGGGTCCTAGAACTGAACCTTGTGGCACGCCATAGTTCACTAGCATTATCCTGGATAGCTCTCCATTTAAATCTACGAAATGGTAACGATTGGACAGGTAGGATTTAAACCAGCTAAATGTCTGTCCCTGAATGCCGATGTAATTCTGTAAGTGATCTAGGAGAAGATCATGATCTATAGTGTCGAATGCAGCACTAAAATCTAGTAAAACTAACAGCGAGATAAAGCCTTGGTCTGAAGCTAAAAACAGGTCATTAGTGATTTTAACTAGAGCAGTTTCTGTGCTATGATGGAGCCTGAAACCTGACTAAAACTCCTCAAAGATATTGTTCTCCTGCAAGTGGGAACAGAACTGGGCAGCGACAATCTTTTCTAAAAATCTTGGGCATAAATGGGAGATTTGAAATTGGTCTGTAATTCGATAGCGTGTTTGGATCCAGATTAGGTTTTTTAATGAGGGGCTTAATAACTGCTAACTTGAGGGATTTAGGGACATGACCTAACGATAGTGAGGAGTTAATAATATTGAGAAGAGACTCACCAGTTGTATATAACACTTCCTTCAGTAGATTTGTTGGAATGGGATCTAACTGACATGTTGTTGATTTAGCTTTAAGTTGTTCTGTGTGTTATAGCTGTTCTGTGTGTTTATGTGTGTTTATGTGTGTTATAGTTGTTCTGTGTGTTTATGTGTGTTTATGTGTTATAGCTGTTCTGTGTGTTTATGTGTGTTTATGTGTGTTATAGCTGTTCTGTGTGTTTATGTGTGTTTATGTGTGTTATAGTTGTTCTGTGTGTTTGTGTGTTATAGTTGTTTTGTGTGTTTATGTGTGTTTATGTGTGTTTATGTGTGTTTATGTGTGTTATAGCTGTTCTGTGTGTTTATGTGTGTTTATGTGTGTTATAGCTGTTCTGTGTGTTTATGTGTGTTTATGTGTGTTATAGTTGTTCTGTGTGTTTGTGTGTTTATGTGTGTTATAGTTGTTCTGTGTGTTTATGTGTGTTATAGTTGTTATGTGTGTTTATGTGTGTTTATGTGTGTTATAGTTGTTCTGTGTGTTTATGTCTGTTATAGTTGTTCTGTGTGTTTATGTGTGTTATAGCTGTTCTGTGTGTTTATGTGTGTTTATGTGTGTTATAGTTGTTCTGTGTGTTTGTGTGTTTATGTGTGTTATAGTTGTTCTGTGTGTTTATGTGTGTTATAGTTGTTATGTGTGTTTATGTGTGTTTATGTGTGTTATAGTTGTTCTGTGTGTTTATGTCTGTTATAGTTGTTCTGTGTGTTTATGTGTGTTATAGCTGTTCTGTGTGTTTATGTGTGTTTATGTGTGTTATAGTTGTTCTGTGTGTTTATGTGTGTTATAGTTGTTCTGTGTGTTTATGTGTGTTTATGTGTGTTATAGTTGTTCTGTGTGTTTGTGTGTTTGTGTGTTTATGTGTGTTATAGCTGTTCTGTGTGTTTATGTGTGTTTATGTGTGTTATAGCTGTTCAGTGTTTATGTGTGTTATAGTTGTTCTGTGTGTTTATGTGTGTTATAGCTGTTCAGTGTTTATGTGTGTTATAGTTGTTCTGTGTGTTTATGTGTGTTATAGCTGTTCAGTGTTTATGTGTGTTATAGTTGTTCTGTGTGTTTATGTGTGTTATAGCTGTTCAGTGTTTATGTGTGTTATAGTTGTTCTGTGTGTTTATGTGTGTTATAGCTGTTCAGTGTTTATGTGTGTTATAGTTGTTCTGTGTGTTTATGTGTGTTTATGTGTGTTATAGTTGTTCTGTGTGTTTATGTCTGTTATAGTTGTTCTGTGTGTTTATGTGTGTTATAGCTGTTCAGTGTTTATGTGTGTTATAGCTGTTCAGTGTTTATGTGTGTTTATGTGTGTTATAGCTGTTCAGTGTTTATGTGTGTTATAGTTGTTCTGTGTGTTTATGTGTGTTTATGTGTGTTATAGTTGTTCTGTGTGTTTATGTGTGTTTATGTGTGTTATAGTTGTTCTGTGTGTTTATGTGTGTTTATGTGTGTTATAGTTGTTCTGTGTGTTTATGTCTGTTATAGTTGTTCTGTGTGTTTATGTGTGTTTATGTGTGTTTGTGTGTTATAGTTGTTCTGTGTGTTTGTGTGTTATAGTTGTTCTGTGTGTTTGTGTGTTTATGTGTGTTTGTGTGTTATAGTTGTTCTGTGTGTTTGTGTGTTTATGTGTGTTATAGCTGTTCTGTGTGTTTGTGTGTTTATGTGTGTTATAGTTGTTCTGTGTGTTATAGCTGTTCTGTGTGTTTGTGTGTTTATGTGTGTTATAGCTTTTCTGTGTGTTACAGTTGTTCTGTGTGTTTGTGTTTATGTGTGTTATAGTTGTTTTGTGTGTTTGTGTGTTATAGTTGTTCTGTGTGTTTGTGTGTTATAGTTGTTCTGTGTGTTTATGTGTGTTTATGTGTGTTTGTGTGTTATAGTTGTTCTGTGTGTTTGTGTGTTTATGTGTGTTATAGCTGTTCTGTGTGTTTGTGTGTTTATGTGTGTTATAGTTGTTCTGTGTGTTTATGTGTGTTATAGTTGTTCTGTGTGTTATAGTTGTTCTGTGTGTTTGTGTGTTTATGTGTGTTATAGTTGTTCTGTGTGTTTATGTGTGTTATAGTTGTTCTGTGTGTTATAGCTGTTCTGTGTGTTTGTGTGTTTATGTGTGTTATAGCTTTTCTGTGTGTTACAGTTGTTCTGTGTGTTTGTGTGTTTATGTGTGTTATAGTTGTTCTGTGTGTTTATGTGTGTTTATGTGTGTTTATATGTGTTTATATGTGTTTATGTGTGTTATTTGTGTTATATTTGGTATATTTGGTCTCTGTTACGCTACGTGATGATGCTGTAACTGAACTGTGAGTGAACACTCAGTCCTTCATGAACAGTAACCAGAGGACATGTTTTTCATGCTCTTTCAGGTTCTTTCCACGATGGTTTATCCACTCCAATTAGAGCGTCACATAACATCAACATAACACTCACCCCACATTCAACATCACAATCATAATAATCTTCACATCTCTATCGTGTGTTTATCAGCCATCACAACACGTCCATGTCCAAGAACCCCACTGTTCCGCATTCACATTAGGAAAAGTGCTAAGACCATTTTTAGCTCTCTGTGCCAGACGTAAACAGGAAGTGAGGTATGCTTACTCTCTGTCTGTCTCCCTCTACCTCCCTCTCTCTCTCTCTCTCTCTCTCTCTCTCTCTCTCTCTTCTACTCTTTCTCTTAATTTCAGGGTGTGTCTGGTTTGTGGTTTGCTGCTCCGTGGGTGTCTGTAGAGCACATTTGATTTCTCCATCAGGGCTCAGCAGCCATGTGTTCACTTCACTCCATCTGACACTTCTGTAAAAAAGACGTTCCATGTAGAGCAGAGAGAGAGAGAGAGAGAGAGAGAGAGAGAGAGAGAAAGAGAGCAAAAGAGAGAGGTAGTGAAAGTACTGGAACTTTTTCTCATATTGGAAAACTGAGCCACTGAATTGTTGAGATGTTTATCACACAAATGTTAGGAAACACTGAGACTTCAACAGATTTTGAGAGACACATGAAGGTACTTCTATAAAAGAAACTGTCACCTAAAGCTGAAACAATAGGTTTTGGAATAAATCCATATATATTCCACTTTCCATATTACTGTTCATATTTGGAGAACATGCAGATGAAACAGTGAAGAGGAAGTTCTGTGGAGTCCAAATGGAACACCAAGTCTTTTATTGTTTTTGAGACACACACACACACACACACACACACACACACACACACACACACACACACACACACACACACACACACACGTTCCTTTAGTTTCTATTGAACAAACTGACACACACACCAGAACTGTACAGTTGATGAGTGGATGAAGGTTCTGTGGAGTCCAGTTGGGACAGAACCATGTCTGTGTCTACCAGAAGAACTTGTGTGAGAAGGAGTACAGGAGAGAAGATGTGATCAGACTCCCTCACACCCCACACTCACACATGGAGGTGGAAGTTTAATGGTTTGGGGTTGTTTTGGAGCAGGGAAGATTCTGGAAAGTGAAAGTGACTCAACACGGCTCCTATTCCACACTTCATCACCACGCAGTTCCGTCTGGACTGCGGCTCATCAGAATCGACTTCACCGTACAACAAGATGATGAGTCGAAGCGCACGTCTGAGTTCTGTATGTGTTATTTAGAGAGCAGACAGACGTCTGGAGTGATATCTATCATGGAACCACCTGCCCAGTCACCGCACCTCAATCCTATTGAACTGCTCTGAGATGAAGAAGAAAATCTCCAACTAGTGAAGAACATCTCTGAAGAGTTTTACAAGAGACACAGCTAAGAGTTTCACCTGAAAGCTGTTTTTCATGCTAACAGAGAATTTACAGAAGATACAGTCTGGACATTTATAGATTTGTTTGGTCAAAGGAAATCTTTATAGAGTTAAAATATCCAGTTTGTTGCATAAAAACAAAAGGAGCATGTACATGTCCCTCAAACACCAAAACCATGGTGTTTCCACACTTTTCACAGAATCTCTATATACACATTTATTTACAAAATTAAATTGTCGTGTTTGGTGAATGAAAATTGAGAAAATCAAGTGGTATTTTCCTGAACGTAAAAGTCCATGTTGTGGAAGTTCTACAGATCTACAGATCTACACCACGTGCCTCTACATCAGGTCAAAGTTTTGTGTCTGACTTTGTTTCTTGCACAAATTCATCAAACAATCAAATAAACAATTAAAAACCTCAACAGTTAAAGTTATTTTTCTAGTCTCCTGACTAACGCTGTTTCCGACCCAATTGTTTATAGTCGAGTCTGAAAACATATAAAAATCTTTGCACTAAAATTAGCACATTCTCCACCACTTTGGTTTCTTGAACAACAAGCTTCACCCTTTCAGAGCTCGAAACATTTGGGCAGCTGTGTTTTGAGGCAACGATGATGCCGGAAACATGTGAGATGAATTCCACTGGAATGAATCATTCGAGCGATCGCTTACTCAGCATAGAGTGTCATGCCGATCATCAGTGACAGGGGGCGCTATCAAGCAGCTGATTATTTTCCTGGGACTGAATGTGCATTATATCTCTTATACACCAGCATTCACTCAATCAGCATTAAAAACGTATAGTTCTGTTTTAAAGTTGTGTGAAGCCCAGGATAGGAGTCTACAAACAGAATGAGGGGTTACTATAGAAAACATAACCATTTGATTAAATGAGATTAGATTGGATTGGATTAGATTAGACCTTATTGTCATTGTACAGAATACAAGCACAGACCCAGTGCATCTACTCAAAAGTGCAAACATATTCTATATATAATGAATATACAGCATAATACAAGGTGGTATCAAAAACATTTGACACTAGTTTTGTAACATGCCAACAGGTGGCAGCACAAGGCTGCACACACAGTCACAGGGAGCACCGACCTTCATAATTTAAAAGACGTTGTCCTGTGTACATCGGGAGCTGTGTGACTGGTGCTATTTTGATCTCATGAGCACCCTGTCACTGAGCTCCTCCACACATGTGAAAAAAGGTACTTTCTTGTAAACAGCTTTTGCTGTAAACTCTTCGATACCACCTCATACATACACACATGTATATATAGTATATTGTGTTCTATATAAAGTACAGGAATGAGGTAGTGAGTAGAATACAGTTCCAGGAGGAGGAGACACGGTGTACAAATATAGACGTCCCTTGTACAGGAACATGAGGTCCAAAAGTCCAGGGAGCCTCACGTGACTAAACAGAGATCATGTAGTAATTATACAGTAATGTGCGATGCAGCGAGGTAGAGAACAAGTTATAAGGCACAGTAGCATTGTAGTGCCAATGATGAAGGACATGCAGAGAGCATTCAGCATTAATTCCCTACATCACTGGGATGTTCGAGGAAAGAATTTCACTGTGCAGTAAAGTACATGTGACAAGCAGAAAAAACCTTTATTATTTAATTGATTTATTAATGTACAGAACAGCATGGGCTGAAGTGGAAATGTACAGTTCTGTGTCACAGCCCAGTGTGACGTTGGGTCTGATTAGTGTAGTAGGGTCTGATTAGTGTAGTAGGGTCTGATTAGTGTAGTAGGATCTGATTAGTGTAGTTAGATCTGATTAGTGTAGTAGGGTCTGATTAGTGTAGTAGGATCTGATTAGTGTAGTAGGGTCTGATTAGTGTAGTTGGATCTGATTGGTGTAGTAGGATCTGATTAGTGTAGTAGGATCTGATTAGTGTAGTAGGGTCTGATTAGTGTAGTAGGATCTGATTAGTGTAGTAGGGTCTGATTAGTGTAGTTAGATCTGATTAGTGTAGTAGGGTCTGATTAGTGTAGTAGGGTCTGATTAGTGTAGTAGGGTCTGATTAGTGTAGTAGGGTCTGATTAGTGTAGTAGGGTCTGATTAGTGTAGTTGGATCTGATTAGTGTAGTTGGATCTGATTAGTGTAGTAGGATCTGATTAGTGTAGTAGGGTCTGATTAGTGTAGTAGGGTCTGATTAGTGTAGTTGGATCTGATTAGTGTAGTAGGATCTGATTAGTGTAGTAGGGTCTGATTAGTGTAGTAGGGTCTGATTAGTGTAGTTGGATCTGATTAGTGTAGTAGGATCTGATTAGTGTAGTAGGGTCTGATTAGTGTAGTAGGATCTGATTAGTGTAGTAGGGTCTGATTAGTGTAGTAGGGTCTGATTAGTGTAGTAGGGTCTGATTAGTGTAGTAGGATCTGATTAGTGTAGTTGGATCTGATTAGTGTAGTAGGGTCTGATTAGTGTAGTTGGATCTGATTAGTGTAGTTGGATCTGATTAGTGTAGTAGGGTCTGATTAGTGTAGTAGGGTCTGATTAGCGTAGTAGGGTCTGATTAGTGTAGTTGGATCTGATTAGTGTAGTAGGGTCTGATTAGTGTAGTAGGGTCTGATTAGCGTAGTAGGGTCTGATTAGTGTAGTTGGATCTGATTAGTGTAGTTGGATCTGATTAGTGTAGTAGGGTCTGATTAGTGTAGTAGGGTCTGATTAGCGTAGTTAGATCTGATTAGTGGTATAGAGTGTATACTGTAAAGTTTCCTTCTGATCAGGGATTCTGTAACGATTATATGGCTAACGATCTGCTCATTCGATGGTGGAGGAGAAGCAAAAACACCTGACATGGAAGTTTGTCCTCAACAATTCAAGTCGAGTTTCCATGAGTGAACAGCTTATAATAATGATGGCACTCTAATGAATGGACTTTCAATGTCTCCCATATGAAGATGCGTCTGGATCTTGAGGTTTCTTTCTTATGAAGTCTCAGGGAGTTTCTTTCACTTCTCTCACCTCTAAATCACTCACTACATTTACATTTACAGCATGTGGCAGATGCTCTTATCCAGAGCGACTTACAACTAAACAGTCCTAACAGGGCTAAGGGCCTTGCTCAGGGGCCCAGCAGTGGCAGCTTGGGAACTTATGACTAGGGATGGGTATCGTTTACATTATTTTTATCGATACCGGTACCAATATCAATACTGCTTATTGATCCCTGCACTTCATCATCAATATGATATGATGTCATTCAGAGATGGAAAACGACTGTTCACCATTAACACTGACGTATACGGAGATAAAACAACACAAGTATTGATAACAGTGTGCTGAAGCTTATCAGGAGTCTGGTATTAACCCAGTTATGTACCGATCCAAAAAAATCTATTTCTCGGTACCCATATCTACTCATGAGCTTCCAATCCAAAATCCAATGTCTTAACCACTGAACTGATCTGAATTGTTATAGCAATTGAAGTTGATTTGTTTCTCATACAGCATGTCCCTCACTGCATTATATCTGAAAACCATCAGCAATCTCTGGATGATAATGTGCTGTTCACCACCAGACACCAGATACCACTGAGCTGTTACTATAGAAACGATCCACACGTGTTACCATCAAACCTTCCTAATCGTGATTGAGGATCTAGCACGCTTATGTGATAATGTTTGGTCCATGACCTGGAGGAGGAGAAGCAAAGCATGAGGAATATGGAAGATCATCCTGACCTTCAGGAGATGAGCTATTATGCATATGTCAAAGTGTACATCACAAACCCTCTGTCAGAAACCTCTTTCTCTTTCACATCCATCAGCCACTCTATTGGATTTGGGGATTTCGAATGAGGAATTTGGAACTTCTCAAGAACGTTTCTGGAGGCCTAGGGCGCCTCTGACTCCATCTTGTGGTAAATATTGTGGGTATTATTATTATTATTAATATTATTATTATTAATATTGTTATTGTTAATATTATTATATTTTATAGTTCACCACATAAATAGTTTATTATCATTACAATTTATTGATAAAACCATATTGGAGATAAAAATACAATTTTATAGAGATCCTGTTGAGAGGGATAGCGCGCATGCGCACACGCCACCCTGTCAGGGAGGGGACGCGGATGAGGCCTGCATCCCCTTCCTGCGCATGCGCACTATCGGGGCGGCTGACTCCCACGTCATGGTGTCGCCTTCACTTCCGGGATTCATGATGTGTAGATCTGCAGAAGGTGAAGAAAATCACTT
>NC_139583.1:1140423-1147923 GCF_946808225.1 Silurus aristotelis | reverse complement strand
TGTGTGTGTGTGTGTGTGTGTGTGTGTGTGTTCACTCATACACTTACTGTTAGTCTGAGTTAAAGATAACCTGAATATCTGCCATTGTTAAACCTGGTGTGTGTGTGTGTTTCTGCAGTGTGGACGCCAGTGTGTGTGACCTGCTGAACTGAAACAGTGAGGATGAGGAGCAACGCTGGATTTAAACTCATATAAATATATATATATATCCACACACACACACACACACACACACACTGAGTCAGAGCACTGGTGTACTGGTCTGTGAGACGCGTGTATATCTGCCTAATCACACTGTTAGACGCTTTCAGCTTTCTGATCAGAGTGTAAACGTTCACGCCCACGCTCACCACTCCGACCAATCAGCATCCGGCTTCCATCGAAACCCCGCCCCCTTCTTTCATCTTTCTTTCCATCTTTTTCTCTCTTCAACCATGGACGCTTTATTTATTTGGTGATTTGTCTCGGGGGTTAAAACATGGTGGCTGGGCCACTGCACGCACACACACACACACACACACACACGAGTTGAACCGATGAGCGAGCGTGAGCATTACATTGAACACAAATAGACGTAAATAACGAGCTTTTTTTTTTCCACGATTTTATATCTTTGATATGAATTTATGAATATATTCCGTGGGATGTAGAATATGGAATATGGTTCTTTATTTTTTTAAAGCTTTTTAAACGTGCTGTGTTCATCCTGAACTTGACATGTGCAACCTCACTGTAACGTCTTCCCACGATGCTCTCCTTCACCACGTTAAACAGCTGGAGGAGTTTTGTACAGATGTTTTGATGCCCAAATAAATGATGCCAAGCAGCAGCCTGTGTGTCTTTTCTCTCTGATCCCTAAAAACATCGAATTAAATAGACGTTTCGATTTTTAGTGGATTGTTGCTGTGGCCACGCCCATTTTCTATTGGTGCATACGCACTATTTATGAATTCCTATTTTATCATTATATAAAGTTACTGGTTTTATTGTTCTGTGAACTCATTTTCACATTGCATTTGGATTTTTTTTTTATTGATTGTGTAAATACACAAAAATGTATGAATCAGTCATTGAGCTCATGTTTATTTAATCTGTGTGTGTGTGTGTGTGTGTGTGTGTGTGTGTGTGTGTGTGTGTGTGTGTGTGTGTGAGAGAGAGAGCTTCAAATGACATTGTACAAGTGACACTTCACTGGTATTTAGTCACTAATGGATTATTGTGAATAAATTGCACCAGCAAACTAAAGAGAAAAAAGAGAAATAATTAGTCTCATGATGGATGTAAAAATGAAAATGTGATCGTAATGATGGTATCATTTCCACTCGAAAGTTCGACTTCCTGTTTTAACTCCAGTGTAACATAACTTAATTTCTCCCACACACCTTAATCAGAGGAGTAAAAATGTGTAAATGGGGTATGTGTATGCAGTGCAGAGTAACACCATGCATGGGGGGGGGGGGGGTATTTATTCTTCTGTTACCCGTCATCTGGTGTTCTTCACTGTATTTCCTCTTCACTGAATCATTGGAATTCCAATCACAGCTCCGAAATCAGTTTATGGGAAAGCAGCAGGCGGATCGCAGCTCTGAATCATTTGCATTTCCACCACACTGTCAGGATCATTTGCTTCTCAAATGCTGTTATGCAAAGATGGAAAACTCCAAACTGAGAACTAAAGGAAGTTTTGATCTGAATAAAAGATCAGTGGAGCTCTCGTTCTCTACAATGAAAAATGTTGTTCTTGGTGATTTGTCTTTACACAGCAGAGCAGCAGAGCTGTCGTTCCTCTCCTCGAGGCAGAGAGAGGGCAGCTGGGGCAGTTAGGTTATGTAGGAGATGCAACCTGAAGGAGTTTGGAGACTGTAAGGCAGGGGTCTCCAATCTTTTCCAGAAAGGGCCAGTGTGGGTGCAGGTTTTTATTCCAACCAATCAATGGTCACACCTGATAGTCATTTACAATGATGATCATTAGATTTGAACAGGTAGAATTTGGTGCGTACTCGCTTGGTTGGAATAAAAACCTGCACCTACACCGGCCCTTTCTGGAAAAGATTGGAGACCACTGCTGTAAGGTGTTGGCAGGGGACAGTGTAGCTAGACAGCATCGGATGGTGGTCTGTAGGATGGTTTTGGAGGTGAAGAAGAAGAGGATGAGAGTGAAGACTGAAAGAAGAATAAGATGGTGGAAACTGAAGGAGGAAGACTGTAGTGTGAGGTTCAGGGAAGAGGTCAGACAGGAGCTCGGTGGTGGTGAAGAGGTGCTGGATGATTGTCGAACTACTGCAGAAGTGATGAGGGTGGAAGCTAGAAAGGTTCTTGGTGTGACATCTGGAAATAGAAAGGAAGACAAGGAGACGTGGTGGTGGAATGAGGAAGTGCAGGAGAGCAGAAGGAGAAAGAGGTTGGAGAAACAGAAGTGGGATCGACAGAGTGATGAGAAAAGTAGGCAGGAGTACAAGGAGATGCAGCAGCAGGTGAAGAGGGATGTGGGGAAAGAAAAGGAAAAGGCATATGAGGAGCTGTAGGAGAAGTTGGACACTGAGGAAGGAGAAAAGATTTTGTAGCGATTGGCCAGGCAGAGGAACCGAGCTGGGAAGGATGTGCTGCAAGTTAGAGCAATAAAGGATGGAGAGGGAAATGTGTTGACTAGTGAGGAGAGTGTGTTGAGAAGATGGAGGGAGTATTTTGAGCAGATGAACGAGGAAAATGAGTGAGAGAGAAGGTTGGATGATGTGGAGATGGTGATGCAGGAAGTGGATAGGATTAGTAAGGAGGAAGTGAGAGCAGCGATTAAGAGGATGAAGAGTGGAAAGTCGGTTGGACCAGATGACATACCGGTAGAAGCGTGGAGATGTTTAGGAGAGATGCAGTGGAGTTTTTAACCAGATTGTTTAACAAGATTCTGGAAGGTGAGAGGATGCCTGAGGAATGGAGAAGGAGTGTGCTGGTACTGATCTTTAAGAATAATGGAGATGTGCAGACCTGCAGTAACTACAGGGGAATAAAGTTGATCAGTCACACCATGAAGTTATGGGAAAGAGTAGTGGAAGCCAGGCTGAGAGAAGAGGTGACCATCTGTGAGCAGCAGTATGGTTTCATGCTGAGGAAGAGCACCACAGACGCATTATTTGCTGTGAGAATGTTGATGGAGAAGTATAGAGAAGGTCAGAAGGAGTTTTGTGTGTTTGTGGATTTAGAGAAAGCGTACGACAGTTTGGAGAGAGGAGTTGTGGTACTGTATGAGGAAGTCTGGTGTGTCAGAGAAGTATGCAGGGAGAAGAGGTGGAGAAGGTGGAGGAGTTCAGGTATCTGGGGTCAACATGGGGGTATATCAGTAGGAAAATGCTGAGGATGGAGTCACCAGGAAGGAGGAAAAGAGGAGGATGATGGAGGAGGGTTATGGATGTGGTGAGGGAAGACATGCAGGTAGTTTAAAAGAGGCAGATGTAGAGGACGGGGGGGGGGGGGCGTTTTTATATATATCTTATTAAGCAATTAGCCATATACAAACAACGTGACAATAACAAGTACAATTTACATTATAATACACACAGCAGGTGCATGAAAATACTAACGTATACACAGATATTTAGGGGAGAGAATTTTTTTTTTAAATAAATAAAAATTTGTAATAATAATAAAATGTAATAAATAAAAGGATAAAAATAAACAGGGCTCTGGTTTATTCTGTAAATCATATTTTTCTTTTGTGAAGGAAATAAATTATAAAATGCAAAAAACGTTGGTTTCACTTTAAAGTATTTCGACTTGTGTATATAAAATGTTCCCATCAGAAGTATTTTATTAACAAGAACGTGGTCTTTGTTATTGTTCATTACGAGTGTAAAGATCAAGTCCTTTACAGTCAGAGTTATTAGATGTGAAACCACACACACATGAAGTGAAAAAACAAAAGTTCACTGGTTTTAATATCATCACAAAATATACATGTATTAAAATCTAATCCAAATCTTAGTCGTAAATATTCACTGAGTGGATAAACTTTATCCTGCTTCATATTTTGAAATGTATTTCTTTAATTTTGGGTGATAATGGAAGTTCCAGATACTTGGCTCTAAGTATGTAAATGGAATCTTCTGAAAAGTTCTGTGAGACTGAGTTCTGTAAACTATCATAGGATAAGAAAGGGTGTGAAATACATATAAATCAGTTTGTGTGAAAGCTGACTTCCCCTGACAGGGGGCTATAGAGACGAATGATCCGCTGTGGCGACACCTAGTGGCAGAAGCTGAAAGAAGAAGAGAAAGAAGATGTGTTAAGTGAATCGTCATTGGGACAGTGGTGGTCTGTGATTGGTCATTGGGACAGTGGTGGTCTGTGATTGGTCATTGGGACAGTGGTGGTCTGTGATTGGTTGATGGGACAGTAGTGGTCTGTGATTGGTCATTTGGACAGTGGTGGTGTGTGATTGGTCATAGAGACAGAGCTTATCAGTGTTGTTGGGAACTGAGTTTTCAACACTGAGGTTTGAACACTGATTTCAACTGACAACTAATGACGCTATACAGCAGTGAACCAATCAGCAGCTTTCCTTCAGCCGGTAAACCCCCCCCCCTCCTCCACTCCCTCTGTTATTACTCTTTTATAGTCCTCCTCACTCACTCCGTGTTTTTATGGTCAGTTCTTCTCTTTGTTCCTCACATGTCCTCATTATTGTTTGTTCTGTAAACACTTTAAACACATCTGGAGATCAGTTATCACTCTTCTCTCTTCCCGCGACACCCGTATTCCGGCGAAACCCCGCCCCTTTGCGCGAGGATTGGAAGCTAATATGAAGACATGTCCACGTGAGTGCGACTAAGTAGCCAATCGTATAGCAGAGGGGACGGGGCTTACCGGAACACGGTTGAGCAAAAAAAGAAAAAGAAAGTGTTTCAGTCTCGAGACAGAACATATGAATAAACAAACAAGATCAAAGATACAGGATATTTATTACTTTTAATTAAACTTTCAACACTTTCAGGTCCGTTTTTCTACCGAATCTGCGACTAAGACAGATGTTACCGAAATGACAGCGATCCTGTGGATGATTCTGGCCTTCACTCTGCTTCCGTATCGGGTAAGTTAGCGAGCTAGCTACTGAGGCTAGCACTGAGACTAGCACTGAGACTAGCACTGAGACTAACACTGAGACTAGCACTGAGGCTAGCACTGGGACTAACACTGAGGCTAGCACTGAGACTAGCACTGAGACTAACACTGAGACTAACACTGAGACTAGCACTGAGACTAGCACTGAGACTAGCACTGAGACTAACACTGAGACTAGCACTGAGACTAACACTGAGACTAGCACTGAGACTAGCACTGAGGCTAGCACTGGGACTAACACTGAGGCTAGCACTGAGACTAGCACTGAGACTAACACTGAGACTAGCACTGAGACTAACACTGAGGCTAGCACTGAGACTAACACTGAGGCTAGCACTGAGACTAGCACTGAGGCTAGCACTGAGGCTAGCACTGGGACTAACACTGAGGCTAGCACTGAGACTAACACTGAGACTAGCACTGAGACTAGCTCTGAGACTAGCACTGAGACTAGCACTGAGGCTAGCACTGAGACTAGCACTGAGGCTAGCACTGAGGCTAGCACTGGGACTAACACTGAGGCTAGCACTGGGACTAGCACTGAGGCTAGCACTGAGACTAACACTGAGACTAGCACTGAGACTAGCACTGAGGCTAACACTGAGGCTAACACTGAGACTAGCACTGAGGCTAACACTGAGGCTAGCACTGAGACTAGCACTGAGGCTAGCACTGAGGCTAGCACCGAGACTAGCACCGAGACTAGGACCGAGGCTAGCACTGAGACTAGCACTGAGGCTAACACTCAGACTAGCACTGAGGCTAGCACTGAGACTGGGACTGAGGCTAGCACTGAGACTGGAGCTAGTTATTAATAATTAATCATTAACAATAATAATAAGGAGATCAGATCAGTCATGTTACTTCTCATCCCCCAGTCTGTACTTCAGCCTGTTTAAAAGCCTTGATTGTGTACCTGTGCAGGTAAACACACTGGTTATTATGTGCTGAGGAAGTGAAAGCAGTGGGGAATTCCAGAGCGTTACACTGTAATGAAAGTACACACCTGACAGGCTGGACTGCTCTCACACACCTGGGCATGTACACACACCTGAACTGTGGTAGACAAACAGCATCTGCAGGGTGGAGTGGTGAACATGTGCTGACAGAACAAGTCAACATTCACCATCAGAACACTCACAGGGAACCCAATGGGATGTGTTACAGCCCTATAGGAACTGATTCTGCCCTATAGGAAGGGGTCACTTCTGTGTGGGCAGGGGTTACAGTCCTATAGGAAGGGGTTACAGCCCTACAGGCAGGTGTTACAGTCCTATAGGAAGGGGTTACAGCCCTACAGGCAGGTGTTACAGCCCTACAGGCAGGTGTTACCGCAGTATAAGCAGGTGTTACAGCCCTACAGGCAGGCGTTACAGCTGTATAAGCAGGTGTTGCAGCTATATACAGGTGTTGCAGCTGTATAAGCAGGTGTTACATCCCTACAGGCAGGTGTTACAGCCCTTCCCGGCAGGTGTTACAGACCTACAGGCAGGCGTTACAGCTTTATAAGCAGGTGTTCTCGCTGTATAAGCAGGTGTTACAGCCCTACAGGCAGGTGTTACCGCTGTACAAGCAGGTGTTACCGCTGTACAAGCAGGTGTTACCGCTGTACAAGCAGGTGTTACCACTGTACAAGCAGGTGTTACAGCTTTATAAGCAGGTGTTACAGCCCTACAGGCAGGTGTTACAGACCTACAGGCAGGCGTTACAGCTTTATAAGCAGGTGTTCTCGCTGTATAAGCAGGTGTTACAGCCCTACAGGCAGGTGTTACCGCTGTACAAGCAGGTGTTACCGCTGTACAAGCAGGTGTTACCGCTGTACAAGCAGGTGTTACAGCTTTATAAGCAGGTGTTACAGCCCTACAGGCAGGTGTTACAGCCCTACAGGCAGGTGTTAACGCTGTATAAGCAGGTGTTACAGCCCTACAGGCAGGTGTTACAGCTGTATAAGCAGGTGTTACCGCCCTAGAGGCAGGTGTTACAGCTTTATAAGCAGGTGTTACAGCCCTACAGGCAGGTGTTACCGCCCTACAGGCAGGTGTTACAGCCCTACAGGCAGGTGTTACAGCCCTACAGGCAGGTGTTACAGCCCTACAGGCAGGTGTTACAGCCCTACAGGCAGGTGTTAACGCTGTATAAGCAGGTGTTACATCCCTACAGGCAGGTGTTACAGCCCTACCGGCAGGTGTTACAGACCTACAGGCAGGCGTTACAGCTTTATAAGCAGGTGTTCTCGCTGTATAAGCAGGTGTTACAGCCCTACAGGCAGGTGTTACAGCCCTACAGGCAGGTGTTAACGCTGTATAAGCAGGTGTTACCGCTGTATGAAGGGGTTACAGCTGTATAGGAAGTTATTACCGCTCTATCAGAGGTTATTACAGTGTCTTC
>NC_139583.1:1117923-1127923 GCF_946808225.1 Silurus aristotelis | reverse complement strand
CTCATATACTGCTGTAACATCAAACGTCATTATTTTCTAAATAAAAGTAATTAAAAAAAATTTTATATTTTACTAGGAATAATGAAATCAGTAAAACAAATGATCTCAAGATTTAATAATAATAAAAAATGACCTGCAAATTTTTACAAACTTGTAATTTACATGAACTGCATTAGTAATGTGAACTATATGGAGAGCACTGGAGGCATGGGCATGGAATTTTCCCTTCACTCTTGAACCAAGAGTCCCAAAACTGTTCCAGCATGACAAAATCCTGCTCCATGAAGATCTGCCTTCCATGGTTGGAGTGGAAGATCTCCTGCTCTAGAGCTCCAACTCTCCAACTCACAAAGCACACACCGATCTTACGCTCAGGTGTCCACAAACTTTTATGGATTACTGATAAGTGGTTATATTTATACCTGTGATTATTTTTATTATATCAGTTATATAAATATACACATATAATTATACATTATGTACAGATTCCAGCATATTAACATCATAATCTTGTGTATTAATAAAATGTTGTTTAACAATAACATTATGAAATCAGATTATTGATTCCCAAATAGCGGATTAGGGATTAAATATTGTAATAACACTATTTACACAAAAATGTTGGATAGACATAAATTCTATGTTCATGAATATTTATTGATTTCTAGAATAGTTCAATGCAACAATATAAGTATTATATAAATACAAATACAAAATGACTTCATATAAATAGAAATAGTTCTTTATCATAATAAACTCAATGTGTTTTTCAAGGTTTTTACAGTAGAAATATTTTATAGAAATTTTTAATACTTTTCATTTATTGTCTGTAGTATTTAGGGTGAATATGTTACAGACAGGTTCAGACGGTAATTAGTTCCCTATGATTATTAATTTTTTATATTTGATAGTATAATTTATATATAGTGCATGTGCAGAACTTGTGTACAGTAGTGTAAATTAAACATCTATAATAAAGAATATAAAAATATATTTTTTGTATTATAGAGGTTTGTTATAACTATAAAAAAACTATAATAAGAATATATATATAACAACACATTTATGAATCTTTTTTTAAAATGCAAACTATTATAACTATATTATAGATTATTATATATGATATTTAATGTATTATATATGTTATTTGATGTATTATATATGATATTTGATGTATTATATATGATATTTGATGTATTATATATGATATTTAATGTATTATATATGATATTTGATGTATTATATATGATATTTAATGTATTATATATGATATTTAATGTAATATATATGATATTTAATGTATTATATATGATATTTGATGTATTATATATGATATTTGATGTATTATATATGATATTTGATGTATTATATATATGATATTTGATGTATTATATATGATATTTGATGTATTATATATGATATTTGATGTATTATATATGATATTTGATGTATTATATATGATATTTAATGTATTATATATGATATTTGATGTATTATATATGATATTTGATGTATTATATATGATATTTGATGTATTATATATGATATTTGATGTATTATATATGATATTTAATGTATTATATATGATATTTGATGTATTATATATGATATTTAATGTATTATATATGATATTTGATGTATTATATATGATATTTGATGTATTATATATGATATTTGATGTATTATATATATGATATTTGATGTATTATATATGATATTTGATGTATTATATATGATATTTGATGTATTATATATGATATTTGATGTATTATATATGATATTTGATGTATTATATATGATATTTGATGTATTATATATGATATTTGATGTATTATATATGATATTTAATGTATTATATATGATATTTGATGTATTATATATGATATTTAATGTATTATATATGATATTTGATGTATTATATATGATATTTGATGTATTATATATATGATATTTGATGTATTATATATGATATTTAATGTATTATATATGATATTTAATGTATTATATATGATATTTGATGTATTATATATGATATTTGATGTATTATATATATGATATTTGATGTATTATATATGATATTTAATGTATTATATATGATATTTAATGTATTATATATGATATTTGATGTATTATATATGATATTTGATGTATTATATATATGATATTTGATGTATTATATATGATATTTGATGTATTATATATATGATATTTGATGTATTATATATGATATTTGATGTATTATATATGATATTTGATGTATTATATATATGATATTTGATGTATTATATATGATATTTGATGTATTATATATGATATTTGACGTATTATATATGATATTTGATGTATTATATATGATATTTGATGTATTATATATATGATATTTGATGTATTATATATGATATTTAATGTATTATATATGATATTTAATGTATTATATATGATATTTGATGTATTATATATGATATTTGATGTATTATATATGATATTTAATGTATTATATATGATATTTGATGTATTATATATGATATTTGATGTATTATATATGATATTTGATGTATTATATATATGATATTTGATGTATTATATATGATATTTGATGTATTATATATGATATTTGATGTATTATATATGATATTTGATGTATTATATATGATATTTGATGTATTATATATGATATTTGATGTATTATATATGATATTTAATGTATTATATATGATATTTGATGTATTATATATGATATTTGATGTATTATATATGATATTTGATGTATTATATATGATATTTAATGTATTATATATGATATTTGATGTATTATATATGATATTTAATGTATTATATATGATATTTGATGTATTATATATGATATTTGATGTATTATATATGATATTTGATGTATTATATATATGATATTTGATGTATTATATATGATATTTAATGTATTATATATGATATTTAATGTATTATATATGATATTTGATGTATTATATATGATATTTGATGTATTATATATATGATATTTGATGTATTATATATGATATTTGATGTATTATATATGATATTTGATGTATTATATATGATATTTGATGTATTATATATATGATATTTGATGTATTATATATGATATTTAATGTATTATATATGATATTTAATGTATTATATATGATATTTGATGTATTATATATGATATTTGATGTATTATATATGATATTTGATGTATTATATATATGATATTTGATGTATTATATATGATATTTGATGTATTATATATGATATTTAATGTATTATATGTTATTTGATGTATTATATATGATATTTAATGTATTATATATGATATTTGATGTATTATATATGATATTTAATGTATTATATATGATATTTGATGTATTATATATGATATTTAATGTATTATATATGATATTTGATGTATTATATATGATATTTGATGTATTATATATGATATTTGATGTATTATATGTTATTTGATGTATTATATATGATATTTGATGTATTATATATGATATTTGATGTATTATATATGATATTTGATGTATTATATATGATATTTAATGTATTATATATGATATTTGATGTATTATATATGATATTTGATGTATTATATATGATATTTGATGTATTATATATGATATTTAATGTATTATATATGATATTTAATGTATTATATATGATATTTGATGTATTATATATGATATTTAATGTATTATATATGATATTTGATGTATTATATATGATATTTGATGTATTATATATATGATATTTGATGTATTATATATGATATTTGATGTATTAAATATGATATTTGATGTATTATATATGATATTTGATGTATTATATATGATATTTAATGTATTATATGTTATTTGATGTATTATATATGATATTTGATGTATTATATATGACATTTGATGTATTATATATGATATTTGATGTATTATATATGATATTTAATGTATTATATATGATATTTGATGTATTATATATGATATTTGATGTATTATATATGATATTTGATGTATTATATATGATATTTAATGTATTATATATGATATTTGATGTATTATATATGATATTTAATGTATTATATATGATATTTGATGTATTATATATGATATTTAATGTATTATATATGATATTTGATGTATTATATATGATATTTAATGTATTATATATGATATATGATGTATTATATATGATATTTAATGTATTATATATGATATTTGATGTATTATATATGATATTTGATGTATTATATATGATATTTGATGCATTATATATGATATTTGATGTATTATATATGATATTTGATGTATTATATATATGATATTTGATGCATTATATATGATATTTGATGTATTATATATGATATTTGATGTATTATATATATGATATTTGATGCATTATATATGATATTTGATGCATTATATATGATATTTGATGTATTATATATGATATTTAATGTATTATATATGATATATGATGTATTATATATGATATTTAATGTATTATATATGATATTTGATGTATTATATATGATATTTGATGTATTATATATGATATTTGATGCATTATATATGATATTTGATGTATTATATATGATATTTGATGTATTATATATATGATATTTGATGCATTATATATGATATTTGATGTATTATATATGATATTTGATGTATTATATATATGATATTTGATGCATTATATATGATATTTGATGCATTATATATGATATTTGATGTATTATATATGATATTTGATGCATTATATATGATATTTAATGTATTATATATGATATTTGATGCATTATATATGATATTTAATGTATTATATATGATATTTAATGTATTATATATGATATTTGATGTATTATATATATTTAATGTATTATATATGATATTTGATGTATTATATATGATATTTAATGTATTATATATGATATTTAATGTATTATATATGATATTTGATGTATTATATATGATATTTAATGTATTATATATGATATTTAATGTATTATATATGATATTTGATGTATTATATATGATATTTAATGTATTATATATGATATTTGATGTATTATATATGATATTTGATGTATTATATATGATATTTGATGTATTATATATGATATTTAATGTATTATATATGATATTTGATGTATTATATATGATATTTAATGTATTATATATGATATTTGATGTATTATATATGTTATTTGATGTATTATATATGATATTTGATGTATTATATATGATATTTGATGTATTATATATGATATTTGATGTATTATATATGATATTTAATGTATTATATATGATATTTGATGTATTATATATGATATTTGATGTATTATATATGATATTTAATGTATTATATATGATATTTAATGTATTATATATGATATTTGATGTATTATATATGATATTTAATGTATTATATATGATATTTAATGTATTATATATGATATTTGATGTATTATATATGATATTTAATGTATTATATATGATATTTGATGTATTATATATGATATTTGATGTATTATATATGATATTTAATGTATTATATATGATATTTAATGTATTATATATGATATTTGATGTATTATATATGATATTTGATGTATTATATATGATATTTGATGTATTATATATGATATTTGATGTATTATATATGATATTTAATGTATTATATATGATATTTGATGTATTATATATGATATTTGATGTATTTTATATGATATTTGATGTATTATATATGATATTTGATGTATTATATATGATATTTGATGTATTATATATGATATTTAATGTATTATATATGTTATTTGATGTATTATATATGATATTTGATGTATTATATATGATATTTGATGTATTATATATGTTATTTGATGTATTATATATGATATTTAATGTATTATATATGACATTTGATGTATTATATATGACATTTGATGTATTATATATGATATTTGATGTATTATATATGATATTTGATGTATTATATATGATATTTGATGTATTATATATGATATTTAATGTATTATATATGATATTTGATGTATTATATATGATATTTAATGTATTATATATGTTATTTGATGTATTATATATGATATTTGATGTATTATATATGATATTTGATGTATTATATATGATATTTAATGTATTATATATGTTATTTGATGTATTATATATGATATTTAATGTATTATATATGTTATTTGATGTATTATATATGATATTTAATGTATTATATATGATATTTGATGTATTATATATGATATTTAATGTATTATATATGTTATTTGATGTATTATATATGATATTTGATGTATTATATATGATATTTAATGTATTATATATGATATTTGATGTATTATATATGATATTTGATGTATTATATATGATATTTGATGTATTTTATATGATATTTGATGTATTATATATGATATTTGATGTATTATATATGATATTTGATGTATTATATATGATATTTGATGTATTATATATGATATTTAATGTATTATATATGATATTTAATGTATTATATATGATATTTGATGTATTATATATGATATTTGATGTATTATATATGATATTTAATGTATTATATATGATATTTGATGTATTATATATGTTATTTGATGTATTATATATGATATTTAATGTATTATATATGATATTTGATGTATTATATATGATATTTGATGTATTTTATATGATATTTAATGTATTATATATGATATTTGATGTATTATATATGATATTTGATGTATTTTATATGATATTTAATGTATTATATATGATATTTGATGTATTATATATGATATTTGATGTATTATATATGATATTTAATGTATTATATATGATATTTGATGTATTATATATGTTATTTGATGTATTATATATGATATTTAATGTATTATATATGATATTTGATGTATTATATATGATATTTAATGTATTATATATGATATTTGATGTATTATATATGATATTTAATGTATTATATATGATATTTGATGTATTATATATGATATTTAATGTATTATATATGATATTTAATGTATTATATATGATATTTGATGTATTATATATGATATTTAATGTATTATATATGATATTTGATGTATTATATATGATATTTGATGTATTATATATGATATTTAATGTATTATATATGATATTTGATGTATTATATATGATATTTAATGTATTATATATGTTATTTGATGTATTATATATGATATTTGATGTATTATATATGATATTTGATGTATTATATATGTTATTTGATGTATTATATATGATATTTAATGTATTATATATGATATTTGATGTATTATATATGTTATTTGATGTATTATATATGATATTTAATGTATTATATATGATATTTAATGTATTATATATGATATTTGATGTATTATATATGATATTTGATGTATTATATATGATATTTAATGTATTATATATGATATTTGATGTATTATATATGATATTTAATGTATTATATATGATATTTGATGTATTATATATGATATTTAATGTATTATATATGTTATTTGATGTATTATATATGATATTTGATGTATTATATATGATATTTAATGTATTATATATGATATTTGATGTATTATATATGATATTTAATGTATTATATATGATATTTGATGTATTATATATGATATTTAATGTATTATATATGATATTTGATGTATTATATATGATATTTAATGTATTATATATGATATTTGATGTATTATATATGTTATTTGATGTATTATATATGATATTTAATGTATTATATATGATATTTGATGTATTATATATGATATTTGATGTATTATATATGTTATTTGATGTATTATATATGATATTTAATGTATTATATATGATATTTGATGTATTATATATGTTATTTGATGTATTATATATGATATTTAATGTATTATATATGATATTTAATGTATTATATATGATATTTGATGTATTATATATGATATTTGATGTATTATATATGATATTTAATGTATTATATATGATATTTGATGTATTATATATGATATTTAATGTATTATATATGATATTTGATGTATTATATATGATATTTAATGTATTATATATGTTATTTGATGTATTATATATGATATTTGATGTATTATATATGATATTTAATGTATTATATATGATATTTGATGTATTATATATGATATTTAATGTATTATATATGTTATTTGATGTATTATATATGATATTTAATGTATTATATATGATATTTATATTTATAATCAGTGCTCTGGAAGAAAATGGAAAGGGGAGGGGGAAATGGGCGTGGCCAACAAGAGGAACGCCCCGCCTACACTTTAAACTCCTACAAGGCGCGCTCGCGTATTTCCTGGATTGGTCACATGACCTTGACCACGTGACCCCGGGGAGGGGGAGGGGGAGGGCTGACTCAGCTGCGTCGTCACGCAGGCGAAAGCGCGTCAGTCGGGGAGTCGCAGCAGTATGAGAGATCCACCTTCCGCTGCTGCTGCTGGAGCGGAGACACCGGAGAAACGCTGCTCCAACCGGGCTTCCCTCAGTGCGCTCACCCGCAGCGCCGCCGATAGATGGCTGAAAACCGCGCAACACCTCCGCCTCAGTCCGCCCGGTGAAGAGAATGGTACGTGCCGCGGGTATATTATATATACTGTATATGTATATATATATATATGTGTGTGTGTGTGTGTGTGTGTGTGTGTGTGTGTGTGTGTGTGTGTGTGTGTGTGTGTGTATGGGGGGGGAGGGCGGTCTGTTCCGGTGTGTGTTTTTTCCTTATTCCTATCTCTGAGTTGCTTCACGCGGACTGACATTAGCTTAGCATAGGTCTTTAGTTGTCCTGTAATCACTTTATATATATAAACACACACACACTTTAACTCCTGTGTGTTAACAGCACATATAAACACCCCTACACGTGTACACACTTCATCCCCCCCCCCCGGTATAAACACTCCGGGGCTCCGCGGGGCTCGGGCGCGCGCTCCCGGCGCTGAGGGGAGCAGAGCGGAGCGGCACAGATGTCAGTTAGCCTGAGGCTAAATGCTAAAGCTAACCGTGTGTGTTAGCAGGAGGAGCGGCGGCTCTGTCTCCTCCTCCCCCCTGAGACAGAGAAAGATATGTCCGGTCAGGACTCCCGGCCCCCAGTGCGCTTTGTGTTCTCATACCTGTCAGAAATGAAATCCCCAGCCGGCTTTCCCTCACACCTGCCCCGGGTCTCACTCCGCAATCCTCCCTGTCAGTCCTGTGCGATATCACCGGGATATACCGCGATACTGAACAAGTCATACCGCGGTACTGAAATACAGCTTTACAGAAATAAACACTTTATTATTATTATTATTATTATTATTATTAATCTAAACCCTTAAGGAAAGTAATTAAAAGTGATTTAAAAAGGAACAACTTTATAAATAATTTTACACATTTTATAACTTTTGACATTAAAATCACTTTAAATCTACAACATATTTTATTTCAGTTTGTTCAATAAAATATAATGTAATGCACAATAATATAAAAAAGTCAGTCTGAAAAGTATTTATTTATTTAATTTGGCACATTTTGTAGAGAAGATTGTGGTTATTCGTTATTAAATAGCGAAGATGTGAAGTTTATCATGGGTTTTTTTCTTCACTCAGCATTTTATTGATAATAAACTAAACATCATATTGTGCTTAAAGTATTTAAACAGTAAAAACGATCTTTGTGTCGTCTGCTGATTTGTTCCTCTCTGTCCTGTTTCTGAGTTTCTGCTCCGCTGTGTACTGAGAGATCATGATATTGTTCCTGACACCATGGTGGTGATGATGGTGGTGTTGTTGTTGAGGTGTGAGGTTGCAGTTAATCAGGTTGTAATCGTAGTTTATGTTCAGAATGAAGCTCTGGATATGAAGTAAGGACGTTAGTCAGAGCTGGTTACACCATGCTCCACCATGCTC
>NC_139583.1:1076753-1101753 GCF_946808225.1 Silurus aristotelis | reverse complement strand
AGTCTGGCGATGAAGTACTCGGATGTGAAGCTGGGTGAGGGGGCGGGGGCAGGGGTGGGGTTTAGGGTGGGGGCGGGGGCAGGGGCGGAGCAAGATGAATGGAGTGTGGAGAAGCACACAGAGCAAAGTCCTACTGATGCCTATGGCATCATCAACTTCCAAGGAGGATCACACTCCTATAGAGCGAAGGTATACACACACACACACACACACACACACACACACACACACTCTAAATGTGTAAACCTTGTAGGTTATTATAGGTATTAAAGGTAAGAGACACATATGACTAACTGTGTGTGTGTGTGTGTGTGTGTGTGTGTGTGTGTGTGTGTGTGTGTGTGTGTGTGTGTGTGTGTGTGCGTGCGCGCAGTATGTGCGTCTCTCCTATGACTCCAGGCCCGAGGCGATCCTTAGGTTGATGTTGAAGGAGTGGCAGATGGAGCTTCCAAAGATCCTTATTTCTGTACATGGAGGGATTCAAAACTTCGACCTGCATCCTCGTATCAAACAGGTGGTGGGGAAGGGACTCATCAAAGCAGCTGTAACAACGGGGGCCTGGATCCTCACCGGGGGAGTCAATACAGGCACGATACACACACACACACACACACACACACACACACACACACACACACACAGCTGGTGTTGCAGATAGACGGGTAGATCTACAGAGAGACAGGCAGAGGGGTAAATTTGCAGACTGTAATACATATATAAACAGATACAGAAGACAGGTGAAGATAGACAGACAGGTGGAGACGGAGAAACAGGTGGATACAGACTGACAGGTGATGATGACTGACAGATAGGTGGAGACAGACAAGTGGAGACAGGTCAGGTGAAGACAGACAGACAGGTCAGGTGAAGACAGACAGGTGAAGACAGAAAACAGGTCAGGTGAAGACAGACAGGTGGAGACAGATAGACAGGTCAGGTGAAGACAGACAGGTGAAGACAGAAAGACAGGTCATGTGAAGACAGACAGGTGAAGACAGAAAGACAGGTCAGGTGTTGATATATAAACACATTAGAGCATCTCACACCTACACACTTACTTAATGACAGCTATTCAGAGCTTCAATTATGAAGGCAGCAGACATCGTTATTATTTGTATATACACACACACACACACACACACACACACACACACACGACCCTGTAACACTAGTTATTTCTGTGCAGACTTAAAACACACATTAACCCTAAAAAACACTGCTGCAGTCATGACGAGGAGGATGATGGTGATGTGATTTTGAGCAGGTGTTGTAGGGTGTTAAAGTTTTGTGTGTGTGTGTGTGTGTGTGTGTAGGTGTGGCTAAGCATGTGGGTGATGCTCTGAAGGAGCACTCGTCCCGTTCTGCTCGGAAGATCTGTACCATCGGCATCGCGCCCTGGGGAGTGATCGAAAACCGTAATGACCTCATTGGGAGAGATGTGAGACACACACACACACACACACACACACATACGTTACGAAGTATACACTCGGAAAACACATTTTCTAGTTGCCTAGCAACATTGATGTCACAATGAACTTGTATGTGTTTTTTGCTTGTGTTTACACATGGACTGTCTAATCCTGTGTGTGTGTGTGTGTGTGTGTGTGTGTGTGTGTGTGTGTGTGTGTGTGTGTGTGTGTGTGTGTGTGTGTGTGTGTGTGTGTGTGTGTGTGTGTGTGTGTTTGTGTGTGTGTGTGTGTGTGTAGGTGGTAGCCCCCTATCAGACCCTCCTGAACCCCCTCAGTAAGCTGAATGTGTTAAATAATCTGCACTCTCACTTCATCCTGGTGGACGATGGCACCGTGGGCAAGTATGGGGCAGAGGTCAACCTTCGGAGGGAGCTAGAGAAACACATCAACCTACAGAGGATACACGCCCGTACGCAGTCTCTCTCACACACTCTCACACACACACACACACACACACACACACACACACACACACACACACACACACACACACACACACACACCTGTGCTTAAGTGTCATAGACAGACAGACAGGTAGATGTTCAGACAGACCGGTAACTTCAGTGACAGACATGTAGATTGATTGGAGACAGACATGTAGATTGATTGGAGACAGACAGACAGATAGACAGACAGGTAGATTGATGGAGACAGACAGACAGACAGGTAGATTGATGGAGCCAGACAGACAGACAGACAGACAGACAGACAGACAGACAGACTGATGGAGATAGACAGACAGACAGACAGACTGATGGAGACAGACAGACAGACTGATGGAGACAGACAGACAGACTGATGGAGATAGACAGACAGACAGACAGACAGACAGACAGACTGATGGAGACAGACAGACAGACAGACTGATGGAGACAGACAGACAGGTAGACTGATGGAGATAGACAGACAGGTAGATTGATGGACATAGACAGACAGGTAGATTGATGGACATAGACAGACAGGTAGATTGATGGACATAGACAGACAGGTAGATTGATGGACATAGACAGACAGGTAGATTGATGGACATAGACAGACAGGTAGATTGATGGACATAGACAGACAGGTAGATTGATGGACATAGACAGACAGGTAGATTGATGGACATAGACAGACAGGTAGATTGATGGACATAGACAGACAGGTAGATTGATGGAGATAGACAGACAGGTAGATTGATGGAGATAGACAGACAGGTAGATTGATGGAGATAGACAGACAGGTAGATTGATGGAGACAGACAGAAAGACAGGTAGATTGAGACAGACAGACAGACAGACAGACAGACAGACAGACAGACAGACAGGTAGACAGACAGGTAGATTGATGGAGACAGACAGACAGACAGACAGACAGGTAGATTGATGGAGATAGACAGACAGGTAGATTGATGGACATAGACAGACAGGTAGATTGATGGACATAGACAGACAGGTAGATTGATGGAGATAGACAGACAGACAGACAGACAGGTAGATTGATGGAGACAGACAGACAGACAGACAGACAGACAGACAGACAGACAGACAGGTAGATTGATGGAGACAGACAGACAGGTAGATTGATGGAGACAGACAGACAGACAGACAGACATTCATGTAGATTGATGGAGACAGACAGACATTCATGTAGATTGATGGAGACAGACAGACAGAATCACAGACATTCATGTAGATTGATGGAGACAGACAGACAGACAGACAGACAGACAGACAGACAAACAGGTAGATTGATGGAGACAGACAGACAGGTAGATTGATGGAGACAGACAGACAGGTAGATTGATGGAGACAGACAGACAGGTAGATTGATGGAGACAGACAGACAGGTAGATTGATGGAGACAGACAGACAGACATTCATGTAGATTGATGGAGACAGACAGACAGAATCACAGACAGACAGACAGACAGACCCACAGTAGAGCTGTGATTTGTCTCGTTGTTTCCGGTGTGTGTAGTTTCCTCTCCTTCTGTTTAATGTAATTTTCAGCATCATCTCCTCTCCATTCCTCTGTTTTCTCTCTCATACCTGTTTATTAGGTCTCTAGTTTCTCCTCCTGGACGCCGGTGTTTTCATGTCCCAGTTTTACAGCGTTACTGCTTCATTATCATCATCACTCTTTAAATTTCTTCCTGATTACTGCTCACGACTTCCTGTGTCTATAATATCAGTTACAGCTTCATCGTTTTATAGTCTTTATTTTATATTCCCTGCAGATTATGGGCTTATTTAAGGCTCCTCTAGTGGAGATACACGGTTTGATTAAAACTATTGGGACACATGACTTCTCCCAGCAATATGTTCTTCTTCCCCAAATCTGTTAGCACAGAAAATGACCCTTCACTTTAACTAGGAGACCTAAACCTCTTCCAGCATGACAATACACCTGTGCACAAAGCAGCTCCATGAAGATCTGCTTTCCATGGAGATGTTGGAGTGGAAGACCTCCTGCTATAGATCCCTATTTCTGGAACATATTGAACTGATGAATATGAACGCTCACTGCACCCAAGGCCTCCTTTCCTTCTTACCTACAGCAGTACCTGACTTTACTAATACCCATGTATCTGCATCAATCTCTACAAAATTTACGGGAACATCTTCCAGGAACAGTTTTGACCGTACAGTATATGGTTAGTATGTTGGTGTAAGGTTTTGATTGTGTGTGTGTGTGTGTGTGTGTGTGTGTGTGTAGGTATCGGGCAGGGTGTGCCAGTTGTAGCTCTGATATTTGAAGGTGGGCCGAACGTGATCCTGACAGTGTTGGAGTACCTGCAGGAGAACCCACCTGTCCCCGTGGTGGTGTGTGAGGGAACCGGGCGAGCAGCGGACGTACTGTCTTTTGTCCATAAACAAACTGAGGATGATGGGTAACACACACACACACACACACACACACACACACACACACACACACACACACACACACACACACACACAGAGTATCTATCTAGCCTAGAAGCATGAACCTTCTCACTTTGCTCGCTTCTCAGTTTCCCTCCAAGTTCGAGCTCTTCTCCAGTTTATTCTTCTCGTCTTCATGTTCTTGGTTTTCTGTGCCTCTCATTCCTAGGACCTTGTTTTTCTTTTCCTATGTTTGTATTTTCAGGATTTTTTTCCAGGTTCCTACTCCACATGTGCTCACCTTCTGTGTTTCCCAAGCACTCACTGTCTATCCTTCACCACGTTACCCATAACCCTAGCTGTTCTAGTGCATCTGCATGAGTGTAAAATAGTCTTCAGAGTCCAGGAGCTTCATATCAGGACCAGAGAACATGATGATTATGATGATTGCGTGTTTGAGGAACATAATGTTACTGTAATAACAGATCAGAGATAATACCGTGACCGCTGTGAACAAAGTGACTGAGACCTGGACCCTGAAGTGTGTGTGTGTGTGTGTGTGTGTGTGTATACAGTAGTCTTCCAGATGGTGTTGAGCTCGACATCATTGCGACAATCAAAAAAACTTTTAACTTCAGTCAGAACGATGCAGTGCACCTCTTCCAGACGCTCATGGAGTGTATGAAAAGCAAGGAGCTGGTAACACACACACACACACACACACACACACACACACACACACACACACTTACTCTCAATCGCACTGTTCTCTGACTGCTCTGAGATGAGTGTGTGTGTGTGTGTTTTGACAGATAACTGTGTTCCATGTCGGCTCAGAGGAACATCAGGACATTGACGTAGCCATCCTGAAGGCTCTGCTCAAAGGTGTGTGTGTGTGTGTGTGTGTGTGTGTGTGTGTGGGCGGGCACGCGCACTAATAGTCCTTTGTTTCTTCATAAGTTCCATGTTAACCTTGGCTGAGCTCCAGCAGCTAAAGTACAAAGTCAAAGGTTCCAGTCCACACCAAACCAGCATTTCCTCTCAGATCCAAACTGTTCCACATCTATGTAAACCTGCAGCTATTAGCCATTAGCTGTTAGCACAGGGGTCCCCGAACTTGGGCCCCTACGGCCCCCACAGGTGGAATGGCCCCATGAACAATGCCAGAGACATATTTTGAAAATGTAATTTTGAGAATTATTTACTCGTATCATATCTGTATTTGATATTAAAGGTTGGCTTTCAAACTAAAATGTTTCTCAGGTATTAATAGAGGTCGAAGCAGCTCTCTGCTAAAATCCATACCTATAGTTTTTCCAGCTCTCGGTCCGCTGTCATTACGAGAGCGGCCTCTAGAGGCGAATCACTGACGCCACATGCTGTTTTGTTTTTAAACGTAAAACTGTGTGCTGCATGGAGAGCGCTATATTATATTTATTATTTATAATGTATTAATTATATTATATTTATTAATGAATATATTCATATTTATTTCCTTTAGCACAGTTTCATGATTTTTTTCTAATAAAGTGCAGTACTATTCTACAGTGTTTGCTTGTTTTTTTTATTGATCTTAAATACTACGGTTGATTAATCAGTTATTCCACCTCTAGTTATTAACGTACCCTTATTATTTGTTTGGTTCACCCACCAACCACATGCATAAGGAAGTAAAGGTTTTGTTTTCTATATGAATGAATTAATCACAATAAAATCTCCACATTAACACTGCTGAGATGTTGTATGGATTAGAGACAGTGGCACTGAGTAAAAGACAGGAGGTGGAGCTGGAGGTAGCAGAGCTGAAGATGTTGAGATGTTCATTGGGAGTGAAGACGATGGACAGGATTAGAAATGAGTTTATTAGAGGGACAGCGCATGTTGGACGTTTTGGAGACAAGGTAAGGGAGGTGAGATCGAGATGGTTTGGACATGTGCAGAGGAGGGACATGGGGTATATCAGTAGGAGAATGCTGAGGATGGAGACACCAGGAAGGAGGAAAAGAGGAAGACCAAGGAGAAGGTTTATGGATGTGGTGAGGGAAGACATGCAGGTAGTTGGTGTGAAAGAGGCAGATGTAGAGGACAGGGGGGGGGTGGAGACGGATGATCCGCTGTGGCGCCCCCTAATGGGAGAAGCTGAAAGAAGAAGTCACTTCAGTCTGTGGCATTTTCTGTTACAGACCCCCATTAAAGACAGGAAACAATGTGGCCCGCACAGGAATAAAGTTTGGGGACCCCTGTGTTAGCCGTTAGCCTAGCATCCATCATCATAATACTCACAGTAGCAGATGAATAAAGGGGGCCAAGTGGCACAGTGTAGGTGGAGCTCAACGTGTCTATAGTTTGATCCTCCTGAGCTGACGTGCGTGCGTGTGTGTGTGTGTGTGTGTGCGTGCGCGTGCGCGTGCGCGTGTTTTGTAGTATTATTTTGAAAAAGAAAGATAAGAAAATGGGTGATTATAGTAACAAGTTTATACTAACAGTAATCCCTCCAATGTGTGTGTGTGTGTGTGTGTGTGTGTGTGTGTGTGTGTGTGTGTGTGTGTGTGTGTGTGTGTGTGTGTGTGTAGGCACTGACGCGTCTGCATTCGACCAGCTCGTGCTGACCCTGGCATGGAACCGAGTGGACATCGCTAAAGATCACGTGTTTGTTTACGGACAAAAGTTACTAGTGAGTGTGTGTGTGTGTGTGTGTGTGTGTGTGTGTGTGTGTGTGTGTGTGTGTGTGTGTGTGTGTGTGTGTGTGTGTGTGTGTGTGTGTGTGTGTGTGTGTGTGTAAAGTGTCACCTTTGTAAAAAAAAAAAAAAACAGTGGAAATTTCAACTCATTAGGAATCACATTTCTGTTTGTATTGAACACAAAAAACTTCTGGAGATCAATGGGGTCAAATCCTGGTGTGTGTGTGTGTGTGTGTGTGTGTGTGTGTGTGTGTGTGTGTGTGTGTGTGTGTGTGTGTGTGTGTGTGTGTGTGTGTGTGTGTGTGTGTGTGTGTGTGTGTGTGTGCAGGTAGATTCCTTGGAGCAGGCCATGCTGGATGCGCTGGTGATGGACCGTGTGGATTTTGTGAAGCTGCTAATTGAGAATGGTGTGAGCATGCACCGCTTTCTCACAATCTCACGCCTAGAGGAGCTTTACAACATGGTACACACAAACAGACACACACACACACAGACACACACACACACAGACACACACACACAGACTCGCAGCACTGAGACTCACAGCCAGACTAGACGACACTTCATTGAGACTCTCTGAGGCTTTAACCACCTTGTTTTCTGTTTCTACAGAAACAATTACCAGCAAACCCCACATTGCTGCAGCTCGTCAGAGATGTCAAACAGGTACACACTTTATACACACACACACACACTCACACACACACACACACACGTCGAGTGTCTGTTGATGACCATGTAAATATGGCCGTCCTGCAGGGAAACCTCCCACCGAACTATAAGGTCACGCTGATCGATGTGGGTTTGGTGATCGAGCACCTGATGGGCGGAACCTACCGCTGTAACTACACACGCAAACGATTCAGGATCATCTACAACAACCTGCACGGCAACACACGGGTAACCACGCAGCTTTCATCCAGCTAGCTGTGTCTAACGCGCCGCTACTCCAAATGTACTGAATGTGTACTGATGTGTGTGTGGTTTCCATAGCGATCGGGCCGAGCTCCTCCCAGCGCACCTCCTCTGAGGAAAAGTCACGAGGCCTTCAGTATCCAGGCTGATAAGAAGGAGAAAACCCGCCACAACCACTTCATCAAGACGGCACAGCCTTACAAACCAAAGGTAGAGTGAAGCGCTCTCTCTCGCGCTCTCTCTCTCTCTCTCTCTCTCTCTCTCTCTCTCTCTTTCTCTCTCTGTGTATGACTTCCTGTTTGCAAAGATTCATCACGTGATACGTCTTCCTGTCCGTCTGTCCCCGTGTCTCTCTCTCAGTTGGACTCGAGTGGGGATGTTCAGCACAGGCGCAGTAAGGAAGAGGTGGTGGACATCGATGACCCGGAGACCCGGCGCTTCCCGTACCCGTTTAACGAGCTTCTGGTGTGGGCCGTGCTGATGAAAAGGCAGCGGATGGCACTGTTCTTCTGGCAGCATGGGGAGGAGAACATGGCCAAGGCACTCGTGGCCTGCAAGCTCAGCCGCTCCATGAGCTACGAGGCCAAGAAAAGTGACGTGGTGGACGACACGTCAGAGGAGCTCAAAGAGTACTCCAAGTGAGTCTGAGTCCATCAGATTTCTTTAGTCCAGACAGCAAGGCAGATTTAATGAGGTGTGTGTGTGTGTGTGTGTGTGTCAGTGAGTTTGGTCAGCTGGCAGTGGACCTGTTGGAGCAGTCGTTCCGGCAGGATGAGATGATGGCGATGAAGCTGCTGACCTACGAGTTGAAGAACTGGAGTAATTCCACGTGTCTAAAGCTGGCCGTGTCGTCACGGTTACGGCCGTTTGTCGCTCACACGTGCACACAGATGCTGCTGTCGGACATGTGGATGGGCCGTCTGAACATGCGCAAAAACTCCTGGTACAAGGTGCAGCCCTCTGTCTGTCTGCCTCTCTCTCTGCCTCTCTGTCTGTCTATCTCTCTGCCTGCCTCTCTGTCTGCCTCTTTCTCTGTCTGCCTCTCTGTCTGTCTATCTCTCTCTCTGTCTGCCTCACTGTCTGCCTGTCTCTCTCTTTCTGCCTCTCTGTCTGCCTCTCTGTCTGCCTGTCTGTGTCTCTCTCTGCTTGTCTGCATGTCTGCTTCTTTGTCTGTCTGTGTGTCTGTCTACCTGCCTGTCTCTGATTACTTCTTTTTTCTATGTCTCCTAACTCTCTGCTCCGTGTGTGTGTGTGTGTGTGTGTGTGTGTGTGTGTGTGTGTGTGTGTGTCAGGTGATCCTGAGTATCCTGGTGTTCCCTGCCATCCTAATGTTGGAGTATAAGAGTAAGGCGGAGATGGCTCACATCCCTCAGTCTCAGGACGCTCACCAAATGACCATGGAGGACAGCGAGAACAACTTGCAGAGCCCTGACGACATCCAGATGGTACACACACACACACACACACATATATATATATACACACACACACACAGCTACCTGTACAGTGGAATTCCATTACTAGTTTAAACAGTGTGTGTGTGTGTTAAGGACGTGTTTAAGGACTCCCGCCTGAACGAGCACGTCGAGATGAAGAGTGACGCAGAGGTTCTCACACGCTCACGTCGTTTACCCATCACACGCAAGTTCTACGCCTTCTACCACGCCCCCATCGTCAAGTTCTGGACCAACACAGTGTGTGAAGCCTCTTCTCATGATTCTGTGTGTGTGTGTGTGTGTGTGTATTAGATGCTGACTAATTGAGTGTGTAACCCCACTCCTGCTGCCCCTATAACACTGAGAGCACGTCTCACTGATGCTATCATTCACTAACACAGATAAAGTCCTGGAAAAACACCTTGAGCTGCACACACACACATACACACACACATACACACACACATACACACACACATACACACACACATACACACACACACACACACACACACACACACACACAGCCATACTGCTAAACTAACGGTGGGAAAAAGCTTGACATGCTTCTTTGCCTGTGTGTGTGTGTGTGTGTGTGTGTGTGTGTGTGTGTAAGTAATATATTATTACGAATGGGTTGTTATGATGTGGTTATATGTAAAGTGTGTATTTGAGAGTGTGTGTTATATTTGCCAAAATGGTTAATGGTGTGTGTGTGTGTGTGTGTGTGTGTGTGTGTGTGTGTGTGTGTGTGTGTGTGTGTGTGTGTGTGTGTGTTTGTGTGTGTGTGTGTTTGTGTGTGTGTGTAATATATTATTCCGAATGGGTTGTTATGATGTGGTTATAAGTAAAGTGTGTATTTGAGAGTGTGTGTTATATTTGCCAAAATGGTTAATGGTGTGTGTGTGTGTGTGTGTGTGTGTGTGTGTGTGTGTGTGTGTGTGTGTGTGTGTGATCAGTTGTGCTACCTAGTCTTCCTGATGCTCTACTCGTATGTGGTGTTGGTGAAGCTGCCGAGTTTTCCGTCTCTGCAGGAGTGGATCGTCATCCTGTACATCTTCACCTCTGCTATTGAGAAAATACGAGAGGTACGCACACGCGCACGCACACACGCGCGCACACACGCAAACACACACTTTTTTTTTTTTTTTTTAGCTCAGCCAGTAAACTAGATTAGAGGTCATCAATCTGTATAAATGGGTCTCCATCTGTGTGTAGATGTTCATGTCTGAAGGAGGAAAGATTAGCCAGAAGATCAAAGTATGGTTCTGCGATTACTTCAACACGTCCGACTTCATCGCCATCGTGATGTTCGTGGTGGGCTTCGGTTTGCGCTTTGGCTCTGAGAACGTAGCGATCGTGGGGAGGACCGTTTACTGCCTGAACATCATCTTCTGGTACGTGCGTCTCCTGGACTTCCTCGCGGTGAACCAGCAGGCCGGACCCTACGTCATGATGATCGGAAAGATGGTGAGAAGCTCTTGAATAAAGCAGAGGCGACTCAGTGTCCGTATTTACACTGGAGTGTGTTGATGAAAGGTGTGTTGTGTGGGCAGGTAGCAAACATGTTCTACATCGTGGTGATCATGCTGGTGGTGCTGGTGACCTATGGTGTTCCTCGTAAAGCCATCCTCTACCCAGACTCTACGCCTCAGTGGTCTCTTATTGTCGATGTGGTCTTCCAGCCCTACTGGATGATGTACGGGGAGGTGTACGCCTACGAGATCGACGGTACGTGTTTCTCTGAAGAGATCACCATGTGATGATCTTCAGCATACTAATATTTCAATATAGCAGTACACACATTAAGCAAGGTGTAAGTGTGTGTCTGTGTCACACAGTGTGTGCCAACAACAGCAACACCGAGCCCTACATTGAGAAGCTGTGTGGTCCAGGGGTCTGGTTAACTCCAGCGCTGCAGGCTGTGTATCTGTTCATACAGTACATCCTGATGGTCAACCTGCTCATCGCCTTCTTCAAGTGAGACACACACACACACACACACACACACACACACACAAACACACACACACTTTTATGAAAAGCTCTACACTTTGAAACACCGGTAAATATTAGCATTACACCTGTAAACTTTGCACACATAAACCAGTCAACACCACCAACACTTTACACCAATAATTATGATCTCAATAAACATTACTTTACACCAGCAGCAACACCATCTTAAAAACACCATCCTGTACCATCTTTACACAAACACATCTATTCTACTCTACACCCCCCTTTCCATCATAACCGTACACCTCTAAACACCGGTCATTTGTTTCTGATGCAAATGTAGCAAGACTTCATCCTTAATCATCATCTTATCATCATTATATTACAATAACAACACTGACCTGCAGTAAACCTGTCTGTCTGTCTGTCTGTCTGTCTGACCACATCCCCACAGTAACGTGTACCTGCAGGTGATGTCCATGTCTAACCTGGTGTGGAAATATCAGCGTTACCACTTCATCATGGCGTATCATGATAAACCTGTTCTCCCTCCACCACTAATTATCTTCTGCCACATCGCCTCACTCATCCGCTTCCTCTGCAAAAGCAGGAAAAAGGACAGCAGTGCTTATGGACCAAGTACATCACACACTCCACATTTGCATATGTGTAGAATGTCTATAATATCTCTTACATATATACACACCCATGTTCTTTCTATGTGCAGAGCTCTTCCTGACTGAGGAGGACCAGAAAAAACTGCATGATTTTGAGGAGCAGTGTGTGGAGACGTATTTCCATGAGAAAGATGACAAGTTTCACTCTGGGAGTGATGAGAGGATCAGATTAACCTCCGACCGGTTAGCATCTCTACCACTATATACTCGTAGCATTTTATAACAACTTTACACCACTAAACACTGCATCACAGCAACTTTACACCACTAAACACTGCATCACAACAACTTTACACCATTAAACACTGCATCACAGCAACTTTACACCATTAAACACTGCATCACAACAACTTTACACCATTAAACACTGCATCACAGCAACTTTACACCATTAAACACTGCATCACAGCAACTTTACACCATTAAACACTGCATCACAGCAACTTTACACCACTAAACACTGCATCACAACAACTTTACACCACTAAACACTGCATCACAACAACTTTACACCATTAAACACTGCATCACAGCAACTTTACACCATTAAACACTGCATCACAGCAACTTTACACCATTAAACACTGCATCACAGCAACTTTACACCACTAAACACTGCATCACAACAACTTTACGCCACTAAACACTGCATCACAACAACTTTACACCACTAAACACTGCATCACAACAACTTTACACCACTAAACACTGCATCACAGCAACTTTACACCACTAAACACTGCATCACAGCAACTTTACACCACTAAACACTGCATCACAGCAACTTTACACCACTAAACACTGCATCACAGCAACTTTACACCATTAAACACTGCATCACAGCAACTTTACACCACTAATCACTGCATCACAGCAACTTTACACCATTAAACACTGCATCACAGCAACTTTACACCACTAAACACTGCATCACAGCAACTTTACACCACTAATCACTGCATCACAGCAACTTTACACCACTAAACACTGCATGACAGCAACTTTACACCATTAAACACTGCATCACAGCAACTTTACACCATTAAACACTGCATCACGGTGTAGTCTGATTTAATTAAATTAAATGAAACCTGGTATTGATTTGACCATTTCTGCTTCATTGAATTTGATGCGTTCCTGCTTGTTTCTGCAGGGTGGAGACGATGAGTATCCAGCTAAGGGAGGTTGGGAACAGGGTGAATTTTATAAAGCGGTCTTTGCACTCTCTGGACTCTCAGATTGGTCACCTGCAGGACCTTTCTGCTCTGACCGTGGACACTCTGAAGGCTCTGACGGCGCAGAGAGCTTCGGAAGCCAGCAAAGTGCACAACGAAATCACGCGAGAACTTAGCCTGTCTAAGAACTTGGTGCCTGGCACCATGGACCCCGTCCCTCCTTCAAAAGCTTCCATTTTGGTTCAGAGAACTGTTTATCCACCCTCTTCCAACATGGCTGACTCTCTGTTTGGGAGAGGAGCTTCGGAGGGGGTGCGTCTGAGAGCTGAGCTGGGGATGACTCCTGAGAGGAGGCTGGCGTTTTCTCCAGAGGCTGGAACCTTTGGTGCCGCTGCACACGCTCTCGCTCAGCCGGACGATCGCACCGACAGCAGCCTGCCGACGTCATCTGATGCCACAGGGACTTTCTTCGTCAGCACCCCCACACAACCGAGCAGCATACACTCACACACACACACTCACAGTACACACACGGGCCGGTCTCACTCTCCTCCTGAGGCTGCTGTGGAGTTTGGTGCCTTTGTGGGTGAGTATGATGACATCATGATGATGATGATGATGATGATGATGATGATTGTGGAAAGCAAAGAGCTTTTTGTTTGTACTCGGAAGTTGTGCTTGAGAGTGAGTCGGAGTGTGAGTGTTACGTGAATCCCGCCTTTAACGATGATGAAGGCTACATACAGAGCAAAGGGACCTCAAAGTCCCTCCCAGGCCCCGCCCCTAGACCTGTCTCTGCCCCCAGGAGGCCCTATCTACGGCGCAGTCAACCTTATAAAGGAGCTCCGCGTCGACTCCGTGGCAGAACCAGAGCTGGAGGTTTGGCTTCGCTGCCTCACCCTGCACCCTTAGGAGCGGTTTTCAAACCCGTGTACACTTTAGTCCACAGTCTAGTATCTAAAGCCGAGCATGATAACGAGTGAAAATACATACTGAGGGACACATCTGATCATCTTAAACCATTCACAACATCAGCAGATAGAAGATCAGGCACTTCCTTATGTCAGGGTTTAGATGATTTAAATAGACCAGAAATATACGAGCATCACTGATATACTTACAGTCGGGTCCACCTGTCGTCCCAGAGCTGTTCCTGTTCCATCAGTTATCAAACACTACCTCCTTCAGCTGACCATCTCCATTCTAAACACTTCAGCTGAACATCTTCATCTTACACACTTTACCTGAACATCTCCATCTTACACACTTCAGCTGAACATCTCCATCTTACACACTTCAGCTGAACATCTCCACACTACACACTCCAGCTGAACATCTCCACACTACACAGTGATCACCAGCTGTTACTTGGTGCCTGGGAATCAGTAACAGGAAAACTGGAAAGCCTCAGTAGAACCATGAAAGGAAACGGAAACTCGGGTTGCTGGGAAATTCTGAACAATAGCTGGAAAGTGTGAATAAAAAGATATTACAAAGAAAAATGTGGAACTTTAAATTCAGCCATCTTGGAAACGCGTGAACTTTATAACATCTAAACAACATTAAACATCAGAAATAAGAGACGAAGGAAAGTGTAACATGAGGACACCAAAATATGGAGGAGGGAAAAGGAAAAAAGGCTCATGAAGGTGTGGAAATGTGAGAAAAGTACGAATTCAGAAAACGAGAAAATTATGGAGACAAATTAAAGATGTAGATGGATTCTAGAGAAAGTAGATGATGAAGATTAGACACGAAGGTAACTAAGGAAGGAGCAGAACTTAAACACTGAAGACTGCGAGCAGGAAATGAAGAATCCAAGTGACGCCTAACTACAATAAACTCCATAAATCAGGAGAAGAAAAGCAAACGCAACTCCAGAGTTATAGAGCTGAGCGTTATATACGTTTATCTCCTGGTCAGGTGGGAATAGTGGATTGTGATTGGCTGAAGGAGTTCAGGCGTGAGTTCAGAGTGTTGGTAGTTTGTGTTTGTCAGTTGAATCTAAACGAATGCTGCTTATAAACACCTGTAACCATAGTAACATCCAGTTCCATCCAGAGTCAGACTGCAACGGTAGACGTCTCCTAATGACCTCACTGATCTCCATGGAGGAGTTTAGTGTTTGATGATTTGGTGAACTGGAGAAGAAAACGTTCAAATCAGAACTAATGAAAAGCAGCACCAGGAGTCACTCCCATGGTTTAATGTGGATGTATGATGACTGATGGGACAGACTATGCTCTTACAGGTGTGTGTGTGTGTGTGTGTGTGTGTGTGTGTGTGTGGACTCGTCTGTGTGAATTCAGTACCGCTCCTCTAAATCGGGAATTTGAAAACCAGTGGCCTAGACCTCCTGTTTTGTTTGGGTGTGATGGTGTGGGCAGGTGGGACTCCTGAACTGTATAGGAGAACGTGACTGGTGTGTGTGTGGTGCTAAATGTGGGGCAGATGAAAGGAGTGTGTATAAGTGTGTGTAATGCTTGCTGTCGGCAGAAGAAAGGTAGGGGTGTGTGTGTGTGTGTGTGTGTGTGTGTGTGAGAGGTGGTGGTTATATATGGAAAGTGAGGTGATGGTAATGTGTAATGTGTTTTCCTGCCTGATGATGTCACTGCTCTGGAAATGGTACAAAATATATATATTTTAAATATTGATGCTGTTTATTGAAACGAAGGTGGAATTTATTGTTATTTTGTTTATTACATATTTTATTACCTACTTATTTTATTTTATTTACATGACCGTGATCAGCTCTCCCAGACTCCAGCTCTGTGGAAACAACACAAACAAGCTGATTGATGTGTTCGGTTTGATTTGGTTGTAAATTTTAGCGGTGTTCGTGCGCCCTCTAGTGACAGAAAGTGGCTTTGCAGGGTTTATGATGGTTCAAAGTTTAAATCAGAATACTGCAATATTTATCAGGTTTACCATTAATAACGTGTGTGTGTGTGTTTGTGTGTTTGTGTGTGTGTGTGTGTGTGCATTAGTGCTTATTACACATTTCTTACAATCCAGTTACAATAAATACAAGTGCTTTGATCCTGAAGTGGTGTAAAAAGTTACATGGTTGTGTACACACACACACACACACACACACACACACACACACACACACACACACAGTAATAATACTTTAGATGTGTGTTGATTGACAGCTGGTGTGGTGTGAAGCGGTGTAAAGTCCACACTGGTCTGACATGTCGAGTGTTAGATTAACTGTTTCCAGAGCACACAATCATCAGACAGCAGTAGGGGTGTGTGTGTGTGTGTGTGTGTGTATATGCAAGTGTGTGTAAGAGGTCATACGTGCGACTTGCACTGTTCTCACACATTCCTGTTTCTTTATAAGGTCATAAGGATGATTCTGAAGGTCAAAGGTCATCCCCAAAGCAGAGCTCTGTGGGCTGCAGGCAGCTTAGTCACAGCAGCAAGGTCAGACACACACACACACGCACACACACACACACACACACACACACACACACACACACACACACACACACACACACAGTACAGGACTGAGTGCATCAGAGTCATGTGCCCATGACCTTCATCCTCTGTGTGTGTGTGTGTGTGTGTGTGTGTGTGTGTGTGTGTGTGTGTGTGTGTGTGTGTGTGTGTGTGTGTGTGTGTGTGTGTGTGTGTGTGTGTTACAGGGAGAAGGCCACATGAGGACAGTGAACTCCTATGCTGGTTTCACAGAGCTCAACAAACATCCAGCTTTCCTGCAATCAAGTACACACACACACACACACACACACACACACACACACACACACACACACACACACTGAACTTTATAGCACCCATAAAACAGTCCCCTGTGTGATGAATTACTATTGTGTTATATTCTATTACAATTAAAACCATGTTATATTTATACTTTATAAAAAATAATGGATTTACTTTTTAATTGTTTTGTGATTTGATGGTTATAAAATAAAGGAAAAATGATATTTTTTCTTAAATTCAGCAGTTATTTTTATTTATATTCTGGTAGTTGTTTAGCTGTTTATATGTTTATTTGTAAATACAGAAGGAGATTTTTGTAACTCAGTAGACAGCAGATTGTCCCCAAGACACACAGTTTTGACCTTGTGGGGACGTTCAGCTGGTCTTCATTTGGAACATTGTTCATCACATATACTGTCATTAATTAGCTTCTAATGATCATGATCACAACATTGTGTGTGTGTGTGTGTGTGTGTGTGTGTGTGTGTGTGTGTGTGTGTGTGTGTGTGTGTGTGTGTGTCAGGTCTGAGTAAGTGGGACAAGAGTCGAGTGTCAGCGGAGGATGTTCAGCTTCATGAGGACTCGCGAGCAGCTCTGCTACTGGTACACACACATACACACACACACACACACACACATAATACAAATACAGGAGCATTTCAATAAATTTGAATATCATTAAAAAGTGTATTTATTTTAGTAATTTAATAGAAATAGTAACACTGTATATTATATAGATTCAGCACACACACACATTTCAAGTGTTTATTTCTTTTCATTTTGATGATTTTGTTTCATATTTAAGAAAAAAACACCAATTCACATCTTAAAAAATAAGAAAACTTCATAAAACCAATCAAAAACATTTTGAGTGAATTGTTGATCTTCTGGAAAGTCTGTTATTTACTGTATCTGTAATCAATACTTGGTCGTGGCTCCTTTTGCTTTAATTACTGCCTCAATTGGGCGTGGCATGGAGGAGATCAGACTGTGGCATGGAGAAGATCAGACTGTGGCATGGAGATCAGACTGTGGCATGGAGGAGATCAGACTGTGGCATGGAGGAGATCAGACTGTGGCATGGAGGAGATCAGACTGTGGCATGGAGGAGATCAGACTGTGGCATGAAGATCAGACTGTGGCATGGAGGAGATCAGACTGTGGCATGGAGGAGATCAGTCTGTGGCATGGAGAAGATCAGTCTGTGGCATGGAGGAGATCAGACTGTGGCATGGAGGAGATCAGACTGTGGCATGGAGGAGATCAGACTGTGGCATGGAGGAGATCAGTCTGTGGCATGGAGATCAGTCTGTGGCATGGAGGAGATCAGACTGTGGCATGGAGGAGATCAGACTGTGGCTAGCTGAGGTGGTGTGGAAGCCCAGGTTTCTTTGACAGTGGCCTTCAGCTCATCTGCATTTTTTCAGTCTCTTGTTTGTCATGTTCCTCTTGATAATACACCAGAGATTCTCCATGGGGTGCAGGTCTGGTGAGTTTGCTGGCAGTCAAGCACACCAACACCATGGTCATTTAAACAACTTCTGGAGCTTTTGGCAGTGTGGGCAGGTGCTAAATCCTGCTGGAAAATAAAACCAACATGTCCATTAAGCTCTTCAGCAGAGGGAAGCATGGAGTGCTTCACAGCCACTATCTTACACTGGACCTCAAGCGGCTTGGATTCTGTGCCTCTCCTCTCTTCTTCTTCCAGACTCTGGGATCCTGATTTCCACATGAAATGCACAATTTTCTTTCCTTTCATCTGAAAAGACGATTTTGTCCCACTGAGCAACAGTCCAGTGCTTTTTGTGCTTTGTTCAGGTGAGACACCTCTGACGTTGTCTCTGGTTCAGGAGCAGCTCGACACGAGGAATGATTCCGTTGTAGCTCATGGAGACGTCTGTGTGTGGAGGCTCTTGAAGCACTGTCTCCAGCTGCAGTCCACTCTTTCTGAATCTCCACAAATTCTTGAATCAGCTTTGTTTCATCTTTTTCTACCACATTTTTCCTTCCATTCAACTTTCCATCAATGTTCTTGGGTCAGGCAGTCTGTGAACAGCAGCTTCTTCAGCGATGATCTGTGTCTCCTCCATGTGCAGGGGTCTCCTCCATGTGCAGGGGGTCAATGATCGTCTTCTGAACTGTCGAGTCAGCAGTCTTCCACCATGATTGTGGAGCCTGAACCAGACTGAGACACCATTTAAAGACTCAGGAAACCTGAGCAGGTGTTTGGAGTTAATGAGATGATTAGAGTGAGACATCACGAGTCTCTTTTTGACAATCTTCTCATTTTCTGAGATATTGAATTTTGGTTTTTTATTATCTGTGAAAATGATCAAAATTATAAGAAATAAACACTTAAAATATCAGTGTGTGTGATGAATCTATATAATATACACGTTTCACTTTCTGTATTAAATTACTAAAATAAATCAACTTCTTAATGATATTCAAATTTATCTAAATACAGATGCATATAATTAATATTAAAGTTCCGGCAGTGATGGGTGAGTGTGTGTTTGTTTGACCCTCCTTCTTTTGTTTCCTGTGTAGGAAAGAGCTCAAGGAAAATCAGTGCAGGCCAGCAGCAGTGTGTGAGTATACACACACACACACACACACACACACACACACACACACACACACACACACACACACACACACACATCCGCACAGCTACAGTGAGTAATGTTTCTTCGGTTGTGTTTTACAGAAGTCCAGTAGAGGACACCATCACTGGTGAGACACACCAGATTTTCTCTCTTTTACACACACACACACACACACACACACACACACACACACACACACACACACACATTCTTGTATGGCACACATTGTCTTTAATAATTCACATTTGGGGCTAGGTATCACATCGCTACATCATATCCTGTCTGACCACACTCTGTGTGTGTGTGTGTGTGTGTGTGTGTGTGTGTGTGTGTGTGTGTGTGTGTGTGTGTGTGTGTGTGTGTGTGTGTGTGTGTGTGTTACAGCCACAGTAAGCCTGTTCTCAGCCCGCCACAGCCCTCTCAGTACACGTAAGGACTGTAAGTCTCCCTCTGCTGGCTGACTAGCTCTACTGCACTCTGTACACGCGTATATATACACACACACACACACACATATACACACACACACACACACACAGAGGTGGCAAAAGTACACACATCCTTTACTTAAGTAGAAGTACAGATCCTCATGTTTTAAAATACTCGGGTAAAAGTTGAAGTACTGATTATACTTTTTTACTGAAGTGAAAGTAAAGACGTTTTGACTCAAGTCAAGAGTCAAGAAGTCAAGAAGCTTTTATTGTCATTTCAACCATATATAGCTGATGCAGTACACAGTGAAATGAAACAACGTTCCTCCTGAACCCAGGTGCTACATAAAACAACATAAAACAAACAGTACAGAACAGAAGAACACAGGGCCGAGAACTAAGATCCTCACCACATAAAGTGCATGTGTGCAGCTGGTGCAAACAGTGCAAAAGACAACACAAGACAGTGCAAGACAACACAGGACAGTGCAGGATAATACACAATACACAAAATATAAAATTAAAAATAGAAATAGCTCCGCCAGTAAAACCTGTCGTAACAGAATAAGGTGCAGTGTAAACAGAAAAATGTAAACAGAATTTGTGCAATTCAGCAGTAGCAGCAATCAAAAATAGATTTAACAGTGACCAAAGGATTTGGACAGAATATTGTGCAAAATAACAAGTCCCGGAATCAGCAACAGACGGCATGTAAACATTTTGCGATCGTGAAAAATGTGATTGGTATTGAAACCTGGGTGAACGAAGTGTATGATGGGTGTTGAGTCCGGTTTGTGCAGATCAGTCACACGTGTCTGTGTGTGTGTGTGTGTGTGTGTGTGTGCGTTTGTGTGTGTGAGAGAGAGTTTAGTTCAGTTCTTTGTTGAGGAGCCTGATGGCTTGCGGGAAAAAACTGTTGCACAGTCTGGATGTGGCGGCCCGAATGCTTCGGAACCGTTTCCCTGATGGTAGAAGTGTGAAAAGTGTGTGTGACGGGTGTGTGTGATCGTCCACAATGCTGTGTGCTTTGCGGATGCAGTGTGTGGTGTAAATGTCCATGATAGAGGGGAGAGAGATTCCGATGATCTTCTCAGCTGTCCTCACTATCCTCTGTAGGGTCTTGCGATCCGAGACGGTGCAGTTCCCAAACCAGGCAGTGATGCAGCTGCTCAGGATGCTCTCAATGGTCCCTCTGTAGAACATGGACAGGATGGGGGGAGGGAGATGAGCTTTCCTCAGCCTTCTCAGGAAGTAGAGACGCTGCTGGGCTTTCTTGGTGATGGAGCTGGTGTTAAGTGACCAGGTGAGGTTGTCCGCCACCAACACCAAGGAATTTGGTGCTCTTGACGATCTCCACTGAGGATCCAGCGATGATCAGTGGAGAATGGTCACTTTGTGTTCTCCTGAAGTCAACAACCATCTCTTTAGTTTTGTCAACGTTTAGAGACAGGTTGTTGGCTCCACACCAGGCTGTTAACCGTTGCACCTCCTCTCTGTATGCTGACTCGTCGTTCTTGCTGATTAGACCCACCACGGTCGTGTCATCGGCAAACTTGATGATGTGATTCGAGCTGTGCATTGGTGCACAGTCGTGAGTCAGCAGAGTGAACAGCAGTGGACTGAGCACACAGCCCTGGGGGGCCCCAGTGCTCAGTGTGGTGGTGCTGGAGATGCTGTTTCCGATCCGGACTGACTGAGGTCTTCCAGTCAGGAAGTCCAGGATCCAGTTGCAGAGGGAGGTGTTCAGGCCCAGTAGGCTCAGCTTCTCAATCAGGTGCTGAGGAATGATTGTGTTGAATGCTGAACTGAAGTCTATGAACAGCATCCTTACATAAGAGTCCTTGTTATCCAGATGGGTGAGGGCCAGATGGAGGGTTGTGGAAATAGCATCGTCCGTGGAGCGGTTTGGACGACATGCGAACTGCATGGGGTCCAGTGCGGGTGGAAGCTGGGTCTTTATGTGCCTCATGACGAGCCTCTCGAAGCACTTCATCATGATGGGTGTGAGTGCAACGGGACGATATTCATTGAGGCAGGAGACAGAAGACTTTTTCGGCACAGGAATGATGGTCGTCGTCTTGAGGAACATAGGAACGGTGGCGCTGCTCAGGGAGATTTTGAAGATGTCAGTGAGGACATCTGCTAGCTGTTGTGCACATTCCCTGAGCACTCCGCCAGGAATGTTGTCTGGTCCAGCAGACTTCCGTGGGTTAACTCTGCATAGAGTTTTCCTCACTTCAGCTGTGGTTAGACAGAGCACCTGGTCACTGGGAGGAGGGATGGTCTTCCTCGCCACCATGTTGTTCTGCACCTCGAACCGGGCGTAGAAGTCGTTCAGCGCATCTGGGAGGGAGGCGTCACGGTCACAAGCAGGTGATGTGGTCTTGTAATTCGTGATCGCCTGGATGCCCTGCCACATGCGCCGGGTGTCTCCACTGTCCTGGAAGTGGCCGTGGATTCTCTTGGCGTGTGCGCGCTTCGCCTCTCTGATGGCACGGGACAGTTTGGCCCTTGCTGTTTTCAAGGCCGCCCTGTCCCCTGCTCTGAAGGCAGAGTCTCTTGTTTTTAGCAGCGCACGCACCTTGGCGGTCATCCACGGCTCAGAAATGTACTTCAGTAAAAAGTAGTTATTACTTCTACCTGTTTTAGCTGTTAACTGGACCTCACATCATATTAATATTAGATAGATAGATAGATAGATAGATAGATAGATAGATAGATAGATAGATAGATAGATAGATAGATAGGTAGGTAGGTAGGTAGGTAGGTAGGTAGGTAGGTAGGTAGATCATGTTCTCATCACTGACTCCCTCTGTCTCATCCACATTAACCCCAAACTTCTTACTGCCTTCTGTCTGCTGATTCTTATCTCCATAAACTAGTCTACATCTGTGGTGAGTGAGGGTCAGGACTTTATACACCAGCGGATTGGAAAAGACGCGCAGTAACAGGAAATCAGTTGTTCGGCTGAAATCAGCGCGCAGTGAAAATAAAAAATATATTTCACCAAATCAGTGGATTAAAACTAAAGTAACGAGCCGGTTTTGAAAATGTAACAAGTAAAAAGTACAGATATTTGTGTAAAAATGTAATGAGTAAAAGTAAAAAGTCTGAAAAATAAATAGTGGAGTAAAAAACTGATACCAGAAAAATCTACTGAAGTACAATAACGAAGTATTTGATGTATACACACTCTGAATCAATATCATTATCTCTCTCTCTGTAGCGATTGGTTCTCCCTTTAAGCCGATGGAAGGTTATCAGTATTCAGGTGAGTAAATTTAGGTGTAAATCACATTGTAATCCGGAACTCCTTTTACTGTCATCTTATGCTACGTGTGTGTGTGTGTGTGTGTGTGTGATAGCGGTGGAGCGTAATAACCTCATGAGGTTGTCCCAGAGCATCCCGTTCACCCCTGTGCCCCCTAGAGGTAAGACGGAGTAACTGCCCCTCATCACCACCTCACCTCACCATCTCACCCCGGGGGTGTGGCCATCAGACTGGACTTCACCTGTTTCTGATTGGTTCTGTTTGGTTGTTCATGACTATTAGTGATTGAGTGATTGACCAGATTTCAGACGTTTTGTGTGTGTGTGTGTGTGTGTGTGTGTGTGTGTGTGTGTGTGTTGTAGGAGAGCCAGTAACAGTATACTGTCTGGAGGAAAGTTCTCCCACTAACATTAATAACAGCATGTCGTCGTGGGCGCAGCGTGGCCTCTGTGCTAAGATTGAGTTCCTGAGTAAGGAGGAAATGGGCGGCGGCCTGAGGCGGGCACTGAAGGTGCTGTGCACCTGGTCTGAGTACGACATCCTCAAACCTGGACACCTGTACATCGTCAAGTCCTTCCTCCCTGACGTCATCAACACCTGGAAGAGCGTCTACAAGGAGGATACCGTCCTGCACCTCTGCCTCAGGGTACCTACACTGTATTTTACTGTAGTAGTTTACTGTAGAGTTTACTGTAGAGCTGAATGTAGAGTTTACTGTAGAGCTGAATGTAGAGCTGAATGTAGAGTTTACTGTAGAGCTGAATGTAGAGTTTACTGTAGAGCTGAATGTAGAGCTGAATGTAGAGCTGAATGTAGAGTTTACTGTAGAGCTGAATGTAGAGCTGAATGTAGAGCTGAATGTAGAGCTTACTGTAGAGCTTACTGTAGAGCTGAATGTAGAGTTGAATGTAGAGCTGAATGTAGAGCTGAATGTAGAGCTGAATGTAGAGTTTACTGTAGAGCTGAATGTAGAGTTTACTGTAGAGCTGAATGTAGAGTTTACTGTAGAGCTGAATGTAGAGTTTACTGTAGAGCTGAATGGAAGAGTTTACTGTAGAGCTGAATGGAAGAGTTTACTGTAGAGCTGAATGTAGAGTTTACTGTAGAGCTGAATGTAGAGTTTACTGTAGAGCTGAATGTAGAGTTTACTGTAGAGCTGAATGTAGAGCTGAATGTAGAGCTGAATGTAGAGCTGAATGTAGAGCTGAATGTAGAGCTGAATGTAGAGCTGAATGTAGAGTTTACTGTAGAGCTGTATGTAGAGTTTACTGTAGAGCTGTATGTAGAGTTTACTGTAGAGCTGAATGTAGAGTTTACTGTAGAGCTGAATGTAGAGTTTACTGTAGAGCTGAATGTAGAGCTGAATGTAGAGCTGAATGTAGAGCTGAATGTAGAGCTGTATGTAGAGTTTACTGTAGAGCTGAATGTAGAGCTGAATGTAGAGTTTACTGTAGAGCTGAATGTAGAGTTTACTGTAGAGCTGAATGTAGAGTTTACTGTAGAGCTGAATGTAGAGCTGTATGTAGAGTTTACTGTAGAGCTGAATGTAGAGCTGTATGTAGTTTACTGTAGAGCTGAATGTAGAGCTGTATGTAGAGTTTACTGTAGAGCTGTATGTAGAGTTTACTGTAGAGCTGAATGTAGAGCTGAATGTAGAGCTGTATGTAGAGCTGAATGTAGAGCTGAATGTAGAGTTTACTGTAGAGCTGAATGTAGAGCTGAATGTAGAGCTGTATGTAGAGTTTACTGAAGAGCTGAATGTAGAGTTTACTGTAGAGCTGAATGTAGAGCTGAAT
>NC_139583.1:1071753-1074253 GCF_946808225.1 Silurus aristotelis | reverse complement strand
GCTCACAAAACTCACACTCGAGCAAAACCCGTGTTTTATGTTACCAGATGGAAAAATCATTGTTATAAAGGCTGATTGTGGGGGCGGGGCTCTGTTAGCTCCGCCCATCATGTGTGGGGGTAAAATGAAAGACGGGGTCCTGCGGTCCGAGCAAACTGATGTTTAGTGTTACAGGGTGAAACTCATCATCCCTCAGCCCACAAACATCACTGAACACTTTATTACTCACACAGATGTTTCAGGAAAACGAGGGAATGGAGCACAGAGGATCCATCATTCAGAGAGAGGAACACAAACGAGGGGAGAGGAGAAGGAGGACAAGAGGAACGAGGGGAAAGGAAAAGGAGGACAAGAGGAACGAGGGGAGAGGAAAAGGAGGACACTAGAAACATTAAAGGTGGACTTTAGGACCTGGGGGTGTGCAAACTCCAGACACTTGGAGTTCATTAATTTGCTAAACTACACTGACAGTATACAATAAAAATAACTCTGTGTGTGTGTGTGTGTGTGTGTGTGAAAGAGATCACTGCATTAGGTTATAAACATGACCCAGAAAGACAAATGAAGGATATAATTTTTATATTTTAATTTGTATATAATTAGTTGCCCAGTAATTAAAAATGATGTGATGAAAATAAGTAATAAAATAAGTAATGCAGTGCATAGAGAGGGAGAAAGTGGGCGGAGCTTCCAGATGTCAATCATTACAGAGTCGATTTGAATGAAAGATGAAAGTGAAGCACTATAGTGGACATGTAGTGCAGTACATATAAAGAGACAGTGTGTGTGTGTGTGTGTGTGTGTGTGTGTGTCTTACTGACTCACTCTACAGGGTGTTTCTGGGCGGAGGGAGCGCTCTGGAACGCTGCAGGATCGGTGCGACTCGCTCACGCTCAGATGTACAACAACAAAGAAGAAAACGAAAGGAAGGGAAGACGAGCGGCGTCTCCGTTAGCGATATGTACAGGAACTCGTGAGTTCGTTCTTGAAAAGACCTCGGAAGATCGAACCGCGCTCGGCTGTGTACTAAAACAGCATTAGTGTCCAAAGGCAGAACAATGGCGGACAGGGAGAAAGCTCCGCCCCCTTTAGAGTACAGAAATAAGAGGTTTGACTACAGAGGGAAAGCGAGAGAGAAAGACAGAGAGAAACTTTCACATTTGCACCCCTCTGTCAGCTCCTCCCTTTGGGCCATTAAGCTCCGCCCACATCAGCTCTGAAAGCTCGTGGGCGCGGTGGTCCCGGTGGGCGTGGCCTCACAGAGAGGAGTAGAAGAAGATGTAGGCAGCAGACGACTTGACGGAGGAGCTGGAGATTTCCGAAACCTCGTGATCGTCGAATTTATACCAGTTCTGGCGAGCGGCGTTTCTGCAATACGCCGTGTAGTGACCTCCATCCAGACCCCCGTAATGGTTCTACAGGGGGGGGGGGGGGGTAATGATTTTAAATTACTGTACAGTCTCTGATGTTTATTATTATTTTACTCAATCATTGCTGGAAGGTTGGAGCTCAGTGACTCAAACTAAATAAACACCAAACCACGTGAGAGAATTAAACCTGCAACTCTAAAACACTGTGATGTTCATTTATTAATGATTATATTAACGCTCTGATACGGTTTGGTTTCTATAGTAACGCCTCAGGCTCCGCCCAAACAAGCTGTTCTCTGTATGGAGATGTTTATGTAAGGTGGTGCGAATAGAGGGACAGGGACGTGGTGCTGAAACTTACAGACATGGCGTACAGGTTGTATCTCTTCACGCTGCTCTTCGGCCCAATCACGTACTGAGACAGGTCCAAATTCTCCAGCGGGAAATCCACAGACGTCTGTAGCTTCTGCTTCCACCGGCCCTCATACCAGAACCTTCACACACACACACACACACACACACACAAACCAGGTTACATCAGTAGAGATCCATCAGCAGAGTGCCTCTAACTCACTGATGTGAAGATGAAGGTAGAGAACCCTCACACACACACACTCACTCACTCACCGCTTTAAGTGGACGAGCAGGATGGGTGGAAGCTTCCAGATCTCCAGCTTCTTGGTGAATTCTCTCTGAGCTTTACAATGAGGGCAGTAAACCTTATTATTATCCGTCAACTTCTCCTCCTTAGAGAAGAGCTTCAAACAGTCCTGCACACACACACACACACACACACACACACACTCATATTTATCTGCGTTTTTATGTGTGTGTGTGTGTGTGTTGGGCATAATATCAGGATGTACAGAACCAGTCAGTAGATCTTCTTTAGTGGTCCACATCAATACTGAAGAATCCAAACTATAAAAGAAAAGGTCTGGAATTCTGTAGTAAACAGAAACATGGTAAAGAACCCAGAATCTGGTTTATATTTTAGATGATGGTCCAAAGTAACGTTGATGCTGTTCAGCAAACCCCCAGCGTTCTCTCATCAGAACCACGAGGTGTCACCTGGAACGGGTCGCAGGTCCACAGGTGCGTCTTAGCAGGAGTTCATTTGTGACATTTCT
>NC_139583.1:1039253-1059253 GCF_946808225.1 Silurus aristotelis | reverse complement strand
CAGCTTCACCTCGATCTGATTTACTGTGATCCTACACACACACACACACACACACACACACACACAGAAAGAGCTTGTTAGATATAATATGGAATAAATATATAAACTCACGGCTAGTCGTAAAGCTGCTACAGTAATCCTGTATCTGAGGCTGGAAGGTGGACTGCAGCGTCAGGATCAAGTCCTTAAACTCATTTACAATCACTGACTTACACTGAATGTTTTTCTCCATGAATACGTATTTAACTATTCTTAATTCTCTTCATGTTTGTTTCTCTCTGGCGTTCTGATTCCAGGAGAATCTGTGTATGTTGGAGTTTCTATCCAATCACATTTCAGCGTCACATCACATGAACGTCTGCAGTAAGTACAGTCCAGTCCAGTCCAGACGCTTGCAGGTAAATTACACGCTGTTTCAAACTGTTGCTGTAACCATTCAGATTTCTAGTTAGTGACACTGAGGTCCTCTAACAGGCGTCCAATAACGTCAGCATTTACACGTCGTTTGATTGGACGGGTCGCAAACCGCATCTGTATCAAACTGCACAATCTCACTTCTCTTCTGTGGATTCGTTAGCTGTGTTTTTGCAGATGCACTTAAAAGAACATTTAGAAGATGCACTTTATAAAAACTGGACATTGTGATGAAAAGTCACCAAAACAGCTGTTTTGTGATTTTTTTTTATTAACCATTTATACTTTTTTTGCATTTTCGTTTTCTCACGTGTACGAGGTGATATCAAAAAGGTTGAAGACTAGTTTTGTAACACACCAACAGATGGCAGTATAAGGCTGCACACACAATCACAGGGAGCACCGAACTTCATAAATCAGCATGCCAAAAGACATCGTCCTGTTCTGACCACGTGCGTTACCCCGTCTGCTAATCTGACCACGTGCGTTACCCCGTCTGCTAATCTGACCACGTGCGTTACCCCGTCTGCTAATCTGACCACGTGCGTTACCCCGTCTGCTAATCTGACCACGTGCGTTACCCCGTCTGATAATCTGACCACGTGCGTTACCCTGTCTGATAATCTGACCACGTGCGTTACCCTGTCTGATAATCTGACCACGTGCGTTACCCCGTTTGCTAATCTGACCACGTGCGTTACCCCGTTTGCTAATCTGACCACGTGCGTTACCCTGTCTGATAATCTGACCACGTGCGTTACCCCGTCTGCTAATCTGACCACGTGCGTTACCCCGTTTGCTAATCTGACCACGTGACTTACCCCGTCTGCTAATCTGACCACGTGCGTTACCCTGTCTGATAATCTGACCACGTGCGTTACCCTGTCTGATAATCTGACCACGTGCGTTACCCTGTCTGATAATCTGACCACGTGCGTTACCCCGTCTGCACCCCATCACCAAGTTCTAACGATAAGAATATCTGGTTTATAGCTGGATTCGTTTCTCTTATATCATTAATATTTGTGTATTTATGTTTGTCGATTAAGATAGAATTGTGTGTGTGTGTGTGTGTGTGTGTGTGTGTGTGCGCGTGTGTGTGCGTGTGTGTGTGAGTAAACACCCGGGACTGATGGCCTCCTCAGGAACACTGATGTAATTCTGATTCGGCACGGCCATGTGTGACTCCACAAAGTCGGCTTGTTTGCGAGTGTCCATCACCAACACACTCAGGTTTGGGTCCTTCATCATCTTGTACAGCTGCTGAGCATTGATACCTCCACTCAGGGGCGCTAGAGAGAGAGAGAGAGAGAGAGAGAGAGAGAGAGAGGGTGGGTTAAGGCATCACAGGCTTTCCTTAAACTCACAAACTCACACACTCACACACACACACACACACACACACACACACACACACACACACACACACACACACACACACACTGCTGACCTGATGAGTTCACACTCTTGGTCTCGCTCTGTTCTTTAGCCTGTGTATGGATATAAACACAGAGTAAACCACACCTTCCCAGATTAATTATTCAGGTTAAAGCTGACCTTTGACCCTTTATACCTTTTTGCTGTCCTTTCTGTTCTCCAGGGCTTTGTCCTTTTCCACTTTCTGTTCTCGTCTCTCCTTCTCCTCTCTCCTGTCTCTCTCCTCCAGCTTCTTCCGCACTTCATCCTCTTCGTACCTGCAGTGTGAGGGGACAGGTGAGGAATAAGGTGAGGGGACAGGTGAGGTATTAGGTGAGGGGACAGGTGAGGGGACAGGTGAGGAATAAGGTGAGGGGACAGGTGAGGTATTAGGTGAGGTATTAGGTGAGGGGACAGGTGAGGTATTAGGTGAGGGGACAGGTGAGGTATTTGGTGAGGGGACAGGTGAGGTGAGAGAGGGTCCTGTACCTGTGTTTCAGACTTGCAGAAAGTTTCTCCGCCTCCTCGATGGCCTTCTTAAAGCTCAGTGGTCCGAGCATGGACATGAAGAAGTCCTGCAGCATGAAAATGAAATGTACATACTACATCAGGACAGTAGCTGGAGGTGTGTTTTTATTACAGTGTTGTTTTTTGTGTACATCAGCTGAAGGTCATATACACATATGAATATTAATGAGAGTGAAGTACGCAGCAGCAGCTGCGTCCATCCAGCAGGACAGGAATTAAAAAGCCGGCAGTATCTACAGAGTGCTGCAGTAATGGATAAAAGCTGTAAATAATAGATAAAGGTTATAAAACTGAAAGCTGCATGGCTGATCATTTCAGCAATTTCATTTCAGCCCATTTGCAGGCAAACAGCTGCCTGTCTGGATGAAGGAACAGCTGATGATCTGGTCAAAATAGAAAAGCTGACTGGCTGATCATTTGGTTGAGATTAAATGTAATTGTCTGATCATTGGATCAAAATTTGATCTGTTCAGCTGATCACCGGCTTAAAAACAAACCTGTTCGGCTGATTGTTTTGTCAAGACCAATTTTGTTCAGCTGATCATTTTGGACGAAATCAACACTGATCAACTGATCATTTTATCCAAGACACAAGTTCATTAGTTGATCTTTTCGAGTTTAAATTAAAGCTGTCCGGCTGATCAATTAGTCTGGAGGAATAAACTGTTCACCGGAACATTCTGTCCCAGACGAAAGCTGTGAGGCTGATCATTTTGGTCCAGGAAAAGCTGCTCAGCTGATCATTTAGGTCTAATTGAATGCTGTTTAGTCAATCACCTGGCCCACACAAAAGCTGTTCTGCAGATAATTTTGCCCCAGTTGAAAAACTGTTCGGATGATCGGTTTGTCCTAGAAGAAAGCTGTTCGGCTGATCGGTTTGTCCTAGACTAAAGCTGTTCGGTTTGTCCTAGACGAAAGATGTTTAGCTGATCAGTTTGTCTAGACAAAAGCTATTAGGCTGTTCAGTTTATCCTAGACGAAAGCTGTTCGGCTGATCGGTTTGTCCAAGACGAAAGCTGTTCGGCTGATCTGTTTGTCCTAGACGAAAGCTGTTCGGCTGATATGTTTGTCCTAGATGAAAACTGTTCCGTTGATTTTATTTTATTTTTTTGTCCTAGACGAAAGCTGTTCAGCTGATTGTTGGTCCTACATGAAAGCTGTTTGGCTGATCGGTTTGTCCTAGACAAAATATGTTCGGCTGATCGGTTTGTCCTACACGAAAGCTGTTCGGCTGATCGGTTTGTCCTAGACGAAAGCTGTTCGGCTGATTTTTTTGTCCTAGACGAAAGATGTTTGGCTGATCGGTTTGTCCTAGACGAAAGCTGTTTGGCTTGTTGTTGTTTTTTTGTCCTAGACGAAAGCTGTTCGTCTGATCAGTTTGTCCTACACAAAAGCTGTTCGGCTGATCGGTTTGTCCTAGACGAAGGATGTTCGGCTGATCGGTTTGTCCTACACGAAAGCTGTTTGGGTGATCGGTTTGTCCTAGACGAAAGCTGTTTGGGTGATCCTTTTTTGTCCTAGACGAAAGCTGTTCGGCTGATCGGTTTGTCCTACACGAAAGCTGTTCGGCTGATCAGTTTGTCCTTCACGAAAGCTGTTCGGCTGATCGGTTTGTCCTACACGAAAGCTGTTCGGCTGATCGGTTTGTCCTAGACGAAAGCTGTTCGGCTGATCGGTTTGTCATAGACTAAAGCTGTTCGGCTGATCGGTTTGTCATAGACTAAAGCTGTTCGGCTGATCGGTTTGTCCTAGACTAACGCTGTTCGGCTGATCGGTTTGTCCTAGACGAAAGCTGTTCGGCTGATTTTTTTTTTTTCGTCCTAGACTAAAGCTGTTCGGCTGATCGGTTTGTCCTAGCCGAAAGCTGTTCGGCTGATCGGTTTGTCCTAGCCGAAAGCTGTTCGGCTGATCGGTTTGTCCTAGACGAAAGCTGTACGACAGATTTTTTTTCTCCTAAACGTAAGTAATTTTATAACACTGATCTCTTTGTTGACTGAAAAAGTGAACAGTTTCATTCAACCAAACCTTGAAACAAACGTCAAACTTTCTGAATGAGAAATTCTGAATATTAACATCATTGTTCGCTTCTGAAGTTGTTGCTTATTCAATAATAAAGTTATGTCACACATGTAACACTGGAGCTTTAGTGGAAAACACTGTACACTTTCAAACTTATACAGATAAAAATAAATCTACACTACACCATGAGAAATAGATTTTCTCTACACTTCCTCATTGTGGACTCTGCACAGGCTGGAATCATCTCCCACCTGCTGCTGTCTGAAGTCCGGCCGCTTCTTAATGAGGTCATACACCGTCAGGTACTTCATATAGAGGACGTAGGCTTTCTCCTCATCTCGGTCCAGACGGCACTCTTCTGCTGCCTTAAAGAGCTTACACGCACTCTGAACATAGCTGAAACACACACACACACACACACACACACACACACACAGAGAGAGTGAGGTATAACGGACATTTGGTCGATAACGTCATGTTTAATGGTAACTGTTGATAGGGTTAGTTTCTCGTGTGTGTCTCAGTGAATTTCTATCTGAAACGTGTGTTTTCCACAAACACTGAGCAGTAAAAATCAGCCCATGTAATAAATCCCGTGACGTGGTGAGATGATCGTTTTATAGCGTCTTCATTTCTCTCAAACAAAACCAAAAAGTTCAAACAGAGAACAGTGAAAAACAGACCAGAGAGGTGCTGGGTCTGGTACTGAGGTTCTAGCAGAGGTACCGACTACAGAGATGGTCATGTGACCTATTAATCAATCATGTGACCCATAAATCAAGGCACAAGTGAACGGTGTGAACGTGGTCTGTAAAGGCTGTTCTAACAGATGAGATTAAATCTGTTCTGCTGATCATGATGGTCAGGACCACAGCTGTATAGCTTCCACAAAGTACACTCCTCAGTGAAGAACAGCTCATCTTACTGTCTGGTGCTGGCTTTGTCCAGTTTAATCTCAGCTTTTTTATTCAGATCTCCCAGTGAGGTGGAGAGGTACAGCTCCTTCGCTCCTGTAGCCACCACAGGCATCTTCAGGCTCCTGCGTTATACCTCAGCTCAGAGCAACAAAGATCTGACCATCAGCTTCCATCACATTCTCACCAGAGCTGCAGGGGAACAAGAGCACACACTTACACCTCAATCCACCTCCACCTACACCAACACCAACACCAACACACACACACACACACACACACACACACACACACACACACACACACACACACAGACAGACAGATCCAGATGTGCTGTAAGGAACCCCCTCATTGCCCTGTCAGTAGCACCTCAGTGCACATGTACACACTGGATCAGGTAGTAAAGGTTTTTAGATGTTGGTGTTTGTCCTCAGACCTTCTGAAGTCTCTCAGATCCCAACGATCCTCCACGTAAATAATCCGGAAGTGTCCGTGTAAACACACCGCTCCACAGCCAGCTAGCACGCTAGGCTAACTCACACAGTCTCTGTAGTGTTAAAGGTGTAATAATTCACTCAGATACTCACTGAACTGTATATTATGATGTAAATCAGAGATCCCTGTACATGTACACAACACTGCTAACGGCTAACGGCTAACTGCTACAGCTGATTCCGGGAACTAGGTTTTTTTTTTTGCCCACTAACTAAACTCCGCCCCCGAGCGCTCTGATTGGCAGGTTTTGGGTCACAGTCACGCGCCCAGGGTGCTGGCGAACGCATTTCGTCACCCAGTCCGCCATATTGGAAAGGACTGACCTCATTCTGTGCCGTCATTCAATCTGAGAGATACCAAGAGCGCTTTACATTATTACACACTGCAGCACCAAACCTACATCTACTGACAATCCATCCATCCATCCATTCATCCATTTATCACCTCCTACATCACTGACAATCCCTCCATCCATCCATCCATTCATCCATGTATCACCTTCTACATCTACTGACAATCCATCCATCCATTCATCCATTCATCCATTCATCCATGTATCACCTTCTACATCTACTGACAATCCATCCATCCATTCATCCATTTATCACCTCCTACATCACTGACAATCCCTCCATCCATCCATCCATCCATCCATCCATCCATCCATCCATCCATCCATCTATCCATGTATCACCTTCTACATCACTGACAATCACTCCATCCATCTATCCATGTATCACCTTCTACATCACTGACAATCACTCCATCCATTCATCCATGTATCACCATCTACATCTACTGACAATCCATCCATCCATTCATCCATTTATCACCTCCTACATCACTGACAATCCCTCCATCCATCTATCCATCCATCCATCCATCCATCCATCCATCCATCCATCCATTTAGTACCTTCTACATCTACTGACAATCCATCCATCTATCCATCCATCCATTTATCACCTCCTACATCACTGACAATCCATCCATCCATCCATCCATCCATCCATCCATCCATCCATCCATTCATCTATCCATCCATCCATCCATCCATCCATCCATCCATCCATCCATCCATCCATCTATCCATGTATCACCTTCTACATCACTGACAATCACTCCATCCATTCATCCATGTATCACCTTCTACATCTACTGACAATCCATCCATCCATCCATTTATCACCTCCTACATCACTGACAATCCCTCCATCCATCCATCCATCCATCCATCCATCCATCCATCCATCCATCCATCCATCCATCCATCCATTTAGTACCTTCTACATCTACTGACAATCCATCCATCTATCCATCCATCCATTTATCACCTCATACATCACTGACAATCCATCCATCCATTTATCATCTCCTACATCACTGACAATCCATCCATCCATCCATCCATCCATTCATCCATCCATCCATCCATCCATCCATCCATCCATCCATCCATCCATCCATCTATCCATGTATCACCTTCTACATCACTGACAATCACTCCATCCAATTATCCATGTATCACCTTCTACATCTACTGACAATCCATCCAGCCATTCATCCATTTATCACCTCCTACATCACTGACAATCCCTCCATCCATCCTTCCATCCATCCATCCATCCATCCATCCATCCATCCATCCATCCATCTATCCATTTAGTACCTTCTACATCTACTGACAATCCATCCATCTATCCATCCATCCATTTATCACCTCCTACATCACTGACAATCCATCCATCCATTTATCACCTCCTACATCACTGACAATCCATCCATCCATTTATCATCTCCTACATCACTGACAATCCATCCATCCATCCATCCATCCATCCATCCATCCATCCATTCATCCATCCATCCATCCATCCATCCATCCATCCATCCATCCATCCATCTATCCATGTATCACCTTCTACATCACTGACAATCACTCCATCCAATTATCCATGTATCACCTTCTACATCTACTGACAATCCATCCAGCCATTCATCCATTTATCACCTCCGACATCACTGACAATCCCTCCATCCATCCATCCATCCATCCATCCATCCATCCATCCATCCATCCATCCATCCATCTATCCATCCATCCATCCATCCATCCATCTATCCATTTAGTACCTTCTACATCTACTGACAATCCATCCATCTATCCATCCATCCATCCATTTATCACCTCCTACATCACTGACAATCCATCCATCCATTTATCACCTCCTTATAGACCCCCAGGGGCCCGACTCTGATTTTCTCATAGAATTTGCAGATTTCATCAGAAATGTAGCTCCTTCTTTACACAAAGCATTAATTATTGGTGACTTTAATATTGATTTTGATCATCAGGAAAACTCCTTAAGAGCAGCAGTTGTGTCCATTCTAGATTCAGTAGAATTAATCAGAATGTTATAGGAGCCACTAATAGTGGAGACACACTCTTGATAATAATCTTCGATAATCTTCCTGAAATTACGATATTAATTAGATCTCCGTCTGACTACACAGAGCTCGACTGGGCCACTGAATACCTACGTTACACTCTAGATGATGGAGCTCCACTTAAGACCAAAATGATCAGGGATTAAAAATCATCACAGTGGTATAATGACCATACACACACCTTAAAACAGACCACTCAGAAATTAGAACGTAATTGGAGTCAAACAAAATGAACAATATTTCAAACAGCATGGAAGGAGAATCTCCTGAGTTCTAGAAAATCTCTTAGTGCTGCTGATCAGCATATTTCTCCTCTCTCAGAAAATAACAAGCAGAATCCGAGATTTTTATTCTGTACTGCAGCAACATAACCAGGGAATAAAAGCACTGCACTCACATGCACACCATCAATAGGTAGAAATGATTTCATCAACTTTTTAATAATAAAATTAAAAACATCAGAAAAATCCAGAGGATTAAAATAAATCCAGACTATTTTATAAATAACCCTGTAGACAGCAGTGTCATTATAACAGACTATCAATTACAAAGCTTCACTCCTATTCAAGAAAACAACTTCATTTCATTTATTTCCTCATCAAAATCATCAACCTGCATCTGGAAACATGGGATTCACTTCCACTGCTATGCTGATGATCCACAGCTGTAGATTTCAGCAAACCAGAAGAGCGAGAGAGATCAGATTAACAATGTTGAGGAGTGTGTAAAGGACATTAGACAGTAGATGCTTGATAACTCAGGACTACATCAATATTAACAATTGTATATTATGTGCAGAATAACAAAACACTTTAATAATGATGTTAAACACAAATGACATTTTTATGTAGTTTTATTTCTTATAAACAGTTTGATTAGCAGTAGTGGTAATAGTGATACTAAAATGAATAAATGCTCAGGATAGTTTTATAGTAATGCCACAATATAAATACACAAACACATTTAAAATAAGAATAATAAAAAAACAACAATAATAATAACATAATAATAATAATAACATAATAATAATAATAATAATAATAATAATAATAATAACAACAACATAATAATAATAATAATAATAATAATATAATAAAAATAATTGAATATAATAATAATAATAATAATAATAATAATAATAATAATAATAATAATAATATAATAAAAATAATTGAATATAATAATAATAATAATAATAATAATAATAATAATAATAATTGAATATAATAATGATAATAATAATAATAATAATAATAATAATAATAATATAATAATAATTGAATATAATAATAATAATAATAATAATAATAATAATAAAATAATAATAATAATAATAATAACAACAATATAATAATAATAATAATAATAATAATAATAATAATATAATAAAAATAATTGAATATAATAATAATAATAATAATAATAATAATAATAATAATAAAAAACGCAGTTATAGCCGGGATTTTTGTTGTTGTTTAGCGCCACCGAGTGGCAAAACTATGCATTTTTTCCACGTCCACTAAGTTTGGTAGATATCTCATTCTGTTCATGAGTTATAGCGGTTTTTATTATTATCAATGTGACCCTTTAAATAGTGAGATGTTTTTTTTTTATATGATTATTGATAGTCACTGTCCAGCAAACTGTCCTGCACTGAGTTGGTTCCGATCAGATGAAAAATTTTAGACTAGTTTACAAAAGTAAGTTTTTAACATAATTGAGAAGAATTAATGCAGGATTTGATGGACAGCAGTGGACCTTCACACAAAACCGCTCAGCCTCAAATCATCAATCAAATGATATGAACATTTAGTGTATGTTTGAAAATTACTCTCAAAATCATTTACCGATTGAATTTAAACTTCGTAGAGCAAATAAGTCAATATGCATTTTCTTAGTTTTGACCCAACGATTCTAAACATCTGAAGGTTTGGAGTCTAGTATGGAGGTTCTGTGTGTTTGGGTCAGAAATGTGTGAAATGAAGTTTTTTGGACTATAGCGCCCCCTTTGGCCAAATGAGTTTATACATCTCCCCAAATTGAGCTCCACCAACTGGCCAAGTTTAAACTCTCAAGATCTTACGGTTTAGTCTGCACGAGCAGCTCAGGGCGGAATAATAATAATAATAATAATAATAATAATAATAATAATAATAATAATAATAATAATAATAATTTCATGCTCGAACCAGTAATAAGACGCTCCGATATCAGAGTCCGCCATGACACCTTGTATCACTCCGCGGAAGCCCTTGTTTTCTTAAATAAATATTAACTTGAATGATGTTATAAGGAGTTTATGTTTGCTGTTTTATATTCCACAGATGTTTATTTTACTCTGATCTCAGTCTCGGTCAGAAACCCCCCCCGATAGACCGGAGTGAAGTGTTAAAAGCAGAGCGCGGAGCAGTGTAGCCCTCCGCGCGTGGGGAGGTAAAGTAGTGCGCGGACTGAGGGGAATGGGGTGTTCGGTTCAGTGTTTCAGCTGCTGCGGATCAGAAAGCAAATAAACTCAGAGATTCTGGGAGAAGATCCACAATATAACCCGCGTCACCCCTTTTCTGCAGGTCAGTGGGTGTGTGTAGTGTGTGTACAGTGCGCGCGCGCGTGTGTGTGTGTGTGTGTGTTTGAGCTCGCGCTACACCGGATGTGGAAGTTGATGTGTTTGGTGGTTAAAGATATTTCCACTTCCCCCGGAAACAGGCCTGCGCGCGCCCCGTTTCCTGTTCACTACTGTACCGTACACTCTCTCCGTCTAACCGGGACAACACACACACACACACACACACACACACACACACACTTCTTTATTCTTATATAAACACTTCACACTCCGGTACACGATTCGGATTTAAGGCGCGAGAGGAACCGGAGGCATAGCCTAGCCTAGCTTAGCCTAGCTTCAGTACATTAGCAACATGCTAACTGGCGCTACATGTGTTGGCCGAAACCGGTGTCGATTTTATTTTTAATGTGTAAAAGTGAATATAAATATATATTATAATAAAGTAGATTATAGTGAATAGAACGGCTAAGTGACTCGCTAGCATAGCTGAACTAGCATAGCTGAACTAGCATGTAGTTTATTTACCCGAAAACTAAAAACTGGACACGTGACAGGACGTTGCGCCGACTGTGTTATTCTGTTCACGAAATTTGTTTTCTAATAAAAACTACAAATCACAACGTGTGTGTGTGCGTCAAAAGTATTCGGACACCTGTGCATTTTGCTTCGTGTTTTTTGTTTTTGTTTTTTGTTTTACATTTCATTCCGCGATTATTCCCCATTTGCTGTTGAACATCTGTTCTTATTTACAAACTGTGTTTTTTTTTTATCCATTTAGACTTACATTTCATATCACAGAACATCCCTGAAAGCTTTTATCTTGTCGCAGCTCCCCAAACTAAACGTGCTGCAGAGAAAACCTGGATTTAACCTGCAGTTTAATGATCAGTAAATGATGCAGTACTGAATAAACACCTGTTACACTGAACTACTGTAACTGTGGACACGGAGAAGATGTTCCTCTAGAGTTTATAGAGATTTGTGGAGAGTCGTAAGGGTGAAGGGTAAAAGAGAAGTCAGGTACTGCTGTAGGTCAGAAGGTGAGAAGGTCTGGGGTGCAGTCAGTGTTCACATTCACCCAATAGAGATCTTCTACTCCAACATCCCCATGGAAAGCAGATCTTCAGGGAGCTGGCGCTGTGCACAGGGGCAGTGTGATAGTTTATATACACAGTAGATTAAAGTAGAAAAAGAAAGTGAGAGTGTAGTGTTTGAGTGAGGTGGATCCCTCTCTCTCTCTCTCTCTATCTCTCTCTCTCTCTCTCTCTCTCTCTCTCTCTCTCTCTCTCTCTCTCTCTCTCTCTCTCTCTCTCTCTCGCTCGTCTCTCTCTCTCTCTCTCTCTCTCTCTCTCTCTCTCTCTCTCTCTCTCTATAGCAGATCTGTGTACATTCATACACTTATATTCCATGTTTTTCTTCAGGTCCTGAATGTATATTTATATAATGAATAGATAATGTACTGTCAAAAATATATGGACACCCGAAGGTCACTATAGTTCACCAGAATAAAAAAATAAATGTGTGTGTGTGCAACAGGAAGTATAACACACACGTTTAAGTGGATAGAAGACACACACTGCTGTAACTGTGTGTGTGTGTGTGTGTGTGTGTGTGTGTGTGTGTGTGTGTGTGTGTGTGTGTGTGTGTGTGTAGATGTCTCTGGTGGATCTGGGGAAGAAGTTGCTGGAGGCGGCTCGCTCTGGACAGGATGACGAGGTTCGGATCCTTATGGCCAACGGGGCTCCGTTCACCACAGACTGGGTTAGTGATGAAATCTTCATCATCATCATCATCGTCATCGTCATCGTCATCGTCATCGTTTTCATCATCACTTAGGTCAAATTCCAATCATGTCTCTATGATGTCACTAAGCACTTTTGGACCAATCACATACGACGATTAGAAGATGACAACAAGCCATACTCTACCAGTCTGACTCACCATTTATTAACTACCTGAGATACCTTCACCACCATGTAGCAGCCCCTAGTAACCACCTGAGATACCTTCACCACCATGTAGCAGCCCCTAGTAACCACCTGAGATACCTTCACCACCATGTAGCAGCCCCTAGTAACCACCTGAGATACCTTCACCACCATGTAGCAGCCCCTAGTAACCACCTGAGATACCTTCACCACCATGTAGCAGCCCCTAGTAACCACCTGAGATACCTTCACCACCATGTAGCAGCCCCTAGTAACCACCTGAGATACCTTCACCACCATGTAGCAGTCCCTAGTAACCACCTGAGATACCTTCACCACCATGTAGCAGCCCCTAGTAACTACCTGAGATACCTTCACCACCATGTAGCAGCCCCTAGTAACTACCTGAGATACCTTCACCAACATGTAGCAGCCCCTAGTAACCACCTGAGATACCTTCACCACCATGTAGCAGCCCCTAGTAACCACCTGAGATACCTTCACCACCATGTAGCAGCCCCTAGTAACTACCTGAGATACCTTCACCAACATGTAGCAGCCCCTAGTAACCACCTGAGATACCTTCACCACCATGTAGCAGCCCCTAGTAACTACCTGAGATACCTTCACCACCATGTAGCAGCCCCTAGTAACCACCTGAGATACCTTCACCACCATGTAGCAGCCCCTAGTAACCACCTGAGATACCTTCACCACCATGTAGCAGCCCCTAGTAACTACCTGAGATACCTTCACCACCATGTAGCAGCCCCTAGTAACCACCTGAGATACCTTCACCACCATGTAGCAGCCCCTAGTAACCACCTGAGATACCTTCACCACCATGTAGCAGCCCCTAGTAACCACCTGAGATACCTTCACCACCACCATGTAGCAGCCCCCTAGTAACCACCTGAGATACCTTCACCACCACCATGTAGCAGCCCCTAGTAACCACCTGAGATACCTTCACCACCACCATGTAGTAGCCGTTTATTAACCACCTCAGACAACTTCAACACCCCTAGTTACCTGAGGTACCTGAGGTATCATTGTCCCACATAGTAACTGCCTGACATACAATTGCAACACCATCTAGCGATCCTTAAGTAAGAACCTGAGATACTATTGCAACCCCCAGGTGGTCAGTGATACCTAGCAACCGTTAGAGATAACATAGTGACCACATAGCAACCCCAGGGTATTACTTACAGTACATATGTTATATATTCTTAGTGATATTTGTCTGTTATTAACGTGTGTGTGTGTGTGTGTGTGTGTGTGTAGCTGGGCACCTCGCCGCTCCACCTCTCGGCTCAGTACGGTCACTACTCCACCACTGAAGTGCTCCTGCGTGCCGGCGTCAGCAGAGACGCTCGCACCAAAGTGGACCGAACGCCTCTGCACATGGCAGCCTCAGAAGGCCACGCCTCCATCGTAGAGGTGTTGCTGCAGGTAAAGGGGCGGGGCCTACATGTGTAAAGAGGGCAGTTTTATTGTTATACAATAGGAGTGGTGCAAAATTAATAGTTTCTTTAACAAACTCGTTACATTGTGATCGACTATTTACCTTTGTTGTTAACCTCACACACACACACACACACACACACACACACACACACACACACACACACACACACACACACACACACACACAGCTTGATGGACTCAGATGAAGACTAATTGCACCTTTAATCCTATTGTATATGTGGCAGAGTATGATCGGGTTGTTGTTTTGTGTGTGTGTGTGTGTGTGTGTGTGTGTGTGTGTGTGTGTGTGTGTGTGTGTGTGTGTGTGTGTGTTAGTTAGTTAGTTAGTTAGTGTATATGTGCCTCACATGACATCAGAGCAGCTTTGATGTTTATGCATTTGTCTGTTTTAGAGAGCAGCAATTTCGCCATTACAGAATAAACCACTTCCTATGCTTTCATCCTCACTGACTGGCGAACAGTGACTGCATTGTGTGTGTGTGTGTGTGTGTGTGTGTGTGTGTGTGTGTGTGTGTGTGTGTGTGTGTGTGTGTAGCACGGTGCCGACGTGAACGCTAAGGACATGTTGAAGATGACGGCTCTGCACTGGGCTGTTGAACATGGACACGGTGAGGTGGTGGCGCTGCTGCTGAGGTTCGGTGCTGATGTTCACGCCCAGAGCAAATTCGGCAAAACGGCGCTCGATATCGCGCTCGACAACAACAACGAGGACCTGGCAGAAATCCTACAGGTATCAGACCAACACACGCCTGAAATACCACCACCTCCACCCAACACCCTCCTCCTGCAAAAACACCACCACCCAACACCCTCCTCCTGCAAAAACACCACCACCACAACAACCACCACCAAACACCCTCCTCCTTCAAAAACACCACCACCCAACACCCTCCTCCTGCAAAAACACCACCACCCAACACTCTCCTCCTGCAAAATTACCACCACCCAACACCCTCCTCCTGCAAAAACACCACCACCACAACAACCACCACCAAACAACCTCCTCCTTCAAAAACACCACCACCCAACACCCTCCTCCTGCAAAAAACACCACCACCCAACACCCTCCTGCAAAAACACCACCACCACAACAACCACCACCCAACACCCTCCTCCTGCAAAAACACCACCACTCAACACTCTCCTCCTGCAAAAACACCACCACCACAACAACCACCACCCACCACCCTCCTCCTGCAAAAACACCACCACCCAACACCCTCCTCCTGCAAAAACACCACCACCACAACAACCACCACCCTCCTCCTGCAAAAACACCACCACCAAACACCTTCCTCCTGCAAAACACCACCACCCAACACCCTCCTCCTGCAAAAACACCTCCACCAAACACCTTCCTCCTGCAAAAACACCACCACCCAACACCCTCCTCCTGCAAAAACACCACCACCAAACACTCTCCTCCTGCAAAAAAAACCACCACCCAACACCCTCCTCCTGCAAAAATACCACCACCACAACAACCACCACCCACCACCCTCCTCCTGCAAGAACACCACCACTCAACACTCTCCTCCTGCAAAAACACCACCACCCAACACCCTCCTCCTGCAAAAATACCACCACCACAACAACCACCACCCACCACCCTCCTCCTGCAAGAACACCACCACTCAACACTCTCCTCCTGCAAAAACACCACCACCCAACACCCTCCTCCTGCAAAAACACCACCACAACAACCACCACCCACCACCCTCCTCCTGCAAAAACACCACCACCAAACACCTTCCTCCTGCAAAACACCACCACCCAACACCCTCCTCCTGCAAAAACACCTCCACCAAACACCCTCCTCCTGCAAACACACCTCCACCAAACACCCTCCTCCTGCAAACACACCTCCACCAAACACCCTCCTCCTGCAAACACACCTCCACCAAACACCCTCCTCCTGCAAACACACCTCCACCAAACACCCTCCTCCTGCAAAAACACCTCTACCCAACACCCTCCTCCTGCAAAAACACCACCACCCAACACCCTCCCCCTGCAAAAACACCACCACCAAACACCCTCCTCCTGCAAAAACACCACCACAACAACCACCACCCACCACCCTCCTCCTGCAAAAACACCACCACCAAACACCTTCCTCCTGCAAAACACCACCACCCAACACCCTCCTCCTGCAAAAACACCTCCACCAAACACCCTCCTCCTGCAAACACACCTCCACCAAACACCCTCCTCCTGCAAACACACCTCCACCAAACACCCTCCTCCTGCAAACACACCTCCACCAAACACCCTCCTCCTGCAAAAACACCTCTACCCAACACCCTCCTCCTGCAAAAACACCACCACCCAACACCCTCCCCCTGCAAAAACACCACCACCCAACACCCTCCTCCTGCAAAAACACCACCACCCAACACCCTCCTCCTGCAGAAACACCACCACCCAACACCCTCCTCCTGCAAAAACACCACCACCCAACACTCTTCTCCTGCAAAAACACCACCACCCAACACCCTCCTCCTGCAAAAACACCACCCTCCTCCTGCAAAAACACCACCACCAAACACCTTCCTCCTGCAAAACACCACCACCCAACACCCTCCTCCTGCAAAAACACCACCACCAAACACCCTCCTCCTGCAAACACACCTCCACCAAACACCCTCCTCCTGCAAAAACACCTCTACCCAACACCCTCCTCCTGCAAAAACACCTCTACCCAACACCCTCCTCCTGCAAAAACACCACCACCAAACACCCTCCTCCTGCAAAAACACCACCACTTAGCACTCTCCTCCTGCAAAAACACCACCACCCAACACCCTCCTCCTGCAAAAACACCACCACCCAACACCCTCCTCCTGCAAAAACACCACCACTCAACACTCTCCTCCTGCAAAAACACCACCACCCAACACCCTCCTCCTGCAAAAACACCACCCTCCTCCTGCAAAAACACCACCACCAAACACCTTCCTCCTGCAAAACACCACCACCCAACACCCTCCTCCTGCAAAAACACCTCCACCAAACACCTTCCTCCTGCAAAAACACCACCACCAAACACCCTCCTCCTGCAAACACACCTCCACCAAACACTCTCCTCCTGCAAAAACACCTCTACCCAACACCCTCCCCCTGCAAAAACACCACCACCCAACACCCTCCCCCTGCAAAAACACCACCACCCAACACCCTCCCCCTGCAAAAACACCACCACCAAACACCCTCCTCCTGCAAAAACACCACCACTCAGCACTCTCCTTCTGCAAAAACACCACCACTCTACACTCTCCTCCTGCAAAAACACCACCACTCAACACTCTCCTCCTGCAAAAACACCACCACCCAACACTCTCCCCCTGCAAACACACCTCCACCAAACACCCTCCTCCTGCAAAAACACCACCACCCAACACCCTCCTCCTGCAAAAACACCACCACCCAACACCCTCCCCCTGCAAAAACACCACCACCAAACACCCTCCTCCTGCAAAAACACCACCACTTAGCACTCTCCTCCTGCAAAAACACCACCACCCAACACCCTCCTCCTGCAAAAACACCACCACCCAACACCCTCCTCCTGCAAAAACACCACCACCACAACAACCACCACCCACCACCCTCCTCCTGCAAAAACACCACCACCCAACACCCTCCTCCTGCAAAAACACCACCACCACAACAACCACCACCCTCCTCCTGCAAAAACACCACCACCAAACACCTTCCTCCTGCAAAACACCACCACCCAACACCCTCCTCCTGCAAAAACACCTCCACCAAACACCCTCCTCCTGCAAAAACACCACCACCAAACACCCTCCTCCTGCAAAAACACCTCTACCCAACACCCTCCTCCTGCAAAAACACCTCCACCCAACACCCTTCTCCTGCAAAAACACAACCACCAAAACCACAAAAAATACTAGTCCAAACACACAAACTCTGCCTGATATACCACCTCAACTGCCCAAAAACCCTTCTAGTACAACCACCTAGACCAGGGATGGGCAAACTTTTTGACTCACGCGCCACAATGGGTTCTAAAATTTGACAGAGGGGCCGGGCCAGGAGATATACATACATATACATATATATAATGTGTGTGTGTGTTACATTAGATTTGGCCTGTAACATGTAGCAGAGCATGAATATGCAAGGCTCATTATACAAATTGTTTTTCAAATGCATTAATTAAATGAATAATTAATTTATTAAATTTCAGTTGAATAAACACAGAAGAAAAACACAAGTTCAGTTTCAGTAGGAACAGTGTTGTTGATCTTATTTTGCCAGTTCATCAAATTCTGTAGGAAGTTTTGTTGTGGCAGTTCTCAGGATAGATCCGAGCTGTTGGTCAGTTAACCTGGATCTGTGAGGGGCTTTGTTGATGTTCATGATGCTGAATGTCTGCTCACATACGTAGGTCGAACTAAACAAAGGTTTGGAAACATGGCTTCGTTTAGTGAAGCATAAAAGTAATTCAGTTTAAGAGAGCTGAACTTCTCCTTTAAGATGGAGTCAGACTGAAGATTGATCAGTTCCAATTGCACTTCTTGTGGTTTGGTTTCTGGGACAGGGGACAGGACACCAGATGAAAAGTGCAAAGTGATGGCTGATATTGTACTCTTTGAAAACCGTGACAGTTTCTTGTCAAATTAGGCATTCAGCCTTTAATCAGACTTCAGCAAAATACTAAAAATACTTTGTTGTCCACTCCGTATTAAACACTCGGCGCTCACTATCCACCTTTCTTTTCTTTGATAAGATCATTTTTGCAGAAGTGCTCATAAGAGAAGAAGAGAGTAATACACGCGAACAAGGTCAATGTAGCTGAAGTGCGACATCTTTAGGGGAAACATGGGCATTACAGGGGGAAGGTAAATTGAACAATGTTCACCCGTACCTATTTTAATAGAATTTGGTCACATTCGGCGGGCCGGATTAATAAACCCGTGTGTGGCCCGCGGGCCGTAGTTTGCCCATGTCTTACCTAGACTCTGCCTTAAATACCACTGCAACTGCTTAGCAACACCCCAGTACCAACAAAACCATGTAGAAACACCTTAGCAACCATCTGAGATACTTTCCTAAAACCCTGGTACTCCATAGTAACCACTTGACTTGATCACAATTCCAACCACCAAGAAACTCCATAGTACCTACCTGTGGTAGCTTTGCAACCACCCAACAACCTCCCGGTAAGTAACACAGATACAATTGCACATATTAATCACAAATAGCATTCCAGCCCCATAATTACCTCCTGAGATACCATCACAACCACAGGAAGCCAACACGATTAGCACATAGCACAGTGATTCCATCAGGGCAGTGTGTAAGTGGTGTGGTGATAGTAGCATGGTCAGGAGGTTCTCTGCTGTGGTGGTAACAGTGTGAAGATGTAAGATGTGGTTAATTATGGTGTTGTGATGCAGGTGGCCATGCAGAACCAGATCAACACAAACCCAGAGAGTCCCGACATGCTGACCATACACACTGCCTCACCTCAGTTTATCATCGGACCAGGGGGCGTGGTCAACCTCACCGGCCTCATCTCACCATCTAACACTGGTAAACCCGCAGGTATACACACACACACACACACACACACACACCTTGTCTCAACATGTAACAGTGCTAAACCTGCAGCTATACACACACACACACACACACACACACACACACACACACACACACACACACACACACACACACACACACACACACACACAGAGACCTTGTCTCACCATCTAACAGTGCTAAACCTGCAGGTATACACACACACACACA